>NC_064648.1:110152916-110453987 GCF_023864345.2 Schistocerca serialis cubense
GTCAGTGTCGGAACAGAAATTTTCGTTTTGATCTGTTAGGTAGTCTTAAATCTGCCTTCTATTACTCTTGCTAAACAGATAAACCTTCGTCCCTTTTTTATATTCCTACTAACTTCCATATTCAGAGATGCTGCAACAGCCTTATGATCACTGATTCCCTGTTCTGTACATACAGAGTCGAAAATTTCGGGTCTGTTTGTTATCAGTAGGTCCAAGATGTTATCTCCACGAGACGGTTGAGCTATTGGTTGGAAAAAGAGATATGCTACTTGTACCATATTTCATTAAGGAAGTAGTGGTTACAATAGAAAGTTCCTTGAACAGGTTTCTACATGATGTTTTTGAATTTCCACCACAAATGATTCTTATCACATGCTTTTGCACCCTAAGAACTTTTTCTGCGGTTGATGAGTCACCCCAGAATATGATCCCGTATGACTAGACAGAGTGAAAGTAAGCAAAGTATGCAAGTTTTTGTATATTTGTACCTCCCAAATGTGACAACATTCACACTGCAAATACAGGTTTACGCGCTTAAGCCATTCTGTGGTTCAAAATGGTTCAAATGGCTCTGAGCACTATAGGACTTAACATCTATGGTCATCAGTCCCCTAGAACTACTTAAACCTAACTAACCTAAGGACATCACACCCAGTCATCACGAGGCAGAGAAAATCCCTGACCGCGCCGGGAATCGAGCCCGGGAACCCGGGCGCGGGAACGCTACCGCACGACCACGAGCTGCGGACCATTCTCTGGTATGTCCTTCGCAACTGAATTTATTATCGAGCGCACCGTTGGAGGATGTCGCTCAGAGAAAGGTCAGCAGGGAACTCTCGGATGTTACAGTGTCGCTGAATGCGCGCTAGGCTACAGGTTTTTACTATCGCCACATTAACTATGAAACTACGAGTACATGGCGGGGCAAATAAAAGTGCCCCGTGCAAGAGGATTCGGCTAGATGTGAATATATGCATATAGCCACACCACGTGAGGGGCACGCCGCGTGTATGCCCGCCACGTGACCCACACCGGTTAAGAACGTAGTGCGAGCTGCGCCAGTGTGAGTGAAGCAGTGCAAAGGGGCCGATGGTACTCACACTGGAACTGTGGGTGTTTGCTGTGGAAAGTTACGTGACAACCGAGTCGTGGAAACGGTGCGGTCAATTAACTACTGAGAAGTTTAATGGTGTCAAAGTGCCAACAAAGAGTGCCATGCAGTGCTTATTCCGAAGATGTGCGTCAGATAAGATCTGTTTTGAACAAGTCGGAAAACATGCCCGCACACCAGAAAATGACGCTGCAGTTCACCTGAAAACGCTTCAGAGTCCTGCCAAATCGCCGTGACACCTGTCGCAAGACACTGGCATATCAAGTCGATCATTTATTTATTTATTTACACGTCATGTTCCATAGGACCACATTGAGGAGCAGATCTCCAAGGTCATGGCACCTCTCTGTACATGAAACGTCAACATAAAAGAAATAACAGTAAAAACAAAATGTTGATGAACCCAAAACAAGCCAAGCCATAAGTTTAAGTACACGCAATCAACAACATAACATAAGAATCAGGTAAATTTTTCGAGGAACTTCTCTGCATAATAGAAGGACTGACCCATGAGGAAACTCTGCCGTTTGGATTTGAAAGCTCGTGGATTACTGCTAAAATTGATGCAGCAGCATACTGCAAACCTTTCTGCACAAGAGTTACGGAAGTCAGATCCAAATGCAGGCTTGATTCCTGACGAATATTAAGTGAGTGAATGCTACTTATTCTTGGGAATACGCTGATACTGTTAACAAAAAATAACTATATATATATATATATATATATATATATATATATATATATATATATATATATATAGAGAGAGAGAGAGAGAGAGAGAGAGAGAGAGTCCAGTGTGAAAATACCGAGACTAGTGAACAGGGGTCGACGAGAGGTTCGTGAACTTACACCACTTACTGCCCGAACCGTCCGTTTCTGAACCAAAAAATCCTTTTCGAATGCAAAGAGTTACCCAAAAATATAATACTATACGACATTAGCGAATCAGAATAAGAAAAGTAGACTAATTTTCATGTCGAACAATCACTTATTACAGATACAGTTGGAGTAGTAAAAATGGCATCATATCTTTGAACAAGATCCTGAACATGGGCTTTCCATGACAGTTTACCATCTATGTGAACACTTAGAAATTTAAACTGTTCAGTTTCACTAATAACGTGCACATTCTGTGAAATTAAAAAGTCGTGTTTTGTCAGTTGTGTGTTACAACTGTAAAAACTGAGTCTTACTGTGGTTCAGAGTTAGTTTATTTTCTACAAGCAATGAACTTACTTCATGAACTACAGTATTTGAAAAACAGCCAATGTTGCACACAACATCCTTTAATACCAGGCTAGTGTCATCAGCAAACTGAAATATTTTAGAGTTTCCCATACTACTAGAGGGCTCATCATTTATATAAATAAGGAACAGAAATGGTCCAACACTGATCCCTGGGGCACCCCCCCCCCTTTCAATGTGACTGTAACCCAATCAGACCCCACATGACAGCTATTCTCAACACTGTGAATAACGACTTTTTCTTTCTGTTGTTAAACAACCAGGTGGAGCAACTGTGAGCAACTCCTCGTATTCGATAATGTTCCAGCTTCTGGAGCAATATCTTGTGATCAATACAATCAAACGCATTAGTTAAAGCAAGTAGTTAAGTCATGTGGACGAACACCCCACCAGGACATTCACATGTGTCCCTACCAAGCGTCTCTTTTTCATGCATTAAACCCAGCAGATATTCCTTATCACCTGCAGTTTTGTGACTAGCTGTTTACTGAGATAACAATAAATGGCATGTATATGTATCTGTTCTTTATGTCTGACGAAGCCTGGTTTACCTGAGTGGTTATGTCAACTCATGGAATCACTGGTTCTTGGCAGAGGAGAATCCACGTAACTCCCACGAAACACAGTTGCACAATCAGGAGATTAGCGTTTGGTGTACAGTGTCTGCAGGCCGCATTATTGGTTCCAACTTGTATCTCTAGATTCCCATTTCGGTGCGTTACATTGCCAACATTTTCAAACCATTTGTGGCATCATTAACTGACGAGAAAAAGATCTACAGGGCAGAGCAACTGTCCATACAGCCAGCCAAACCCTGGAGCTCATTTACATAGTCTCCACACCTGGCAGGGTTATTAGCAGAGGTCAGTCTGGCGCCAGCCCTAGCTGGCCACCCAGGTCAGTGTGCGATTACTTTAGGCGGGGAGCCCTCAAGTCTAAGGTGCCCCACATGGTCTTGACGAACTGCATCATAAATTTGGGATGAGACTGCAGCAATTCCAGCAGCCCAGCTTCGATCGTCCTTCAGCAACTGGCTGACCAGGGCCCAAAAGTGCCAAGAGGTGAATGATTGTCACTTTTAATATCTGCTATAGGAAGGTTGTAACCTCCCCACGGTGAAATTTAATGAATGATAAATAAGAAAATGGAGCCAAGCGTAACCTCCCAACAAAATTATGTTTAATAAAAAATGTGAAATGGAACCATGCGTGAATTTCCCACAACATTGATAAATGAAAATTGACCAAAAACCACACAATAATAATAATTAGATAATGAACCATGAACCATATGTAACATCTCAACATAAATAATTAAACCTGATAAATTTTATAAGGACAGCGGAGCTGACCTTTGGCCCTGTGAAATAATTAAACCTGATAAATTTTATAAGGACAGCAGCGTTGACCTTCGGCCCTGTATTGTGAATAAAAAAGCAAAAATTCTTACCTCAATAAAAAAAACTGCATCTATATCTGCTCTTAATTACATTCTTTGACACAGCTTCGTGCAATGTTGGCGTATATTTAATTTTGATTCTTGGAGGAAATGCATAGGAAATATTCTTTAAATTGAAATGAATGTTTTTCTTTAAAAGAGTTACTTCATAAAAAAATTATTATTGGGGCATATTTTTTAACAAATTAATTACAATTAACATACATTACTAGATGTGCGCAATGCTGCTTCATTACCTTCTACAACAATACTCATCGTCCACTACAATCCTGACCAGAGTCGCAAGAAGAGCACGCCATCGACGCATGCCGACGCCTGCTCAGTACAACCGTCCACTCGCTGCTACTGTCGACTGACTACTCCCTCTGCCGACTCGCCACACACAAGCACTGTTCCTGCCGACTCGCTATACGCTACTACGATAAATAACTCTCTGGTCAGAGATTCTGTCATGCCTCGCCATCGCTGGTAATGAATACATACGCGTTTCAAGGTTAGTACTGTATTTCCTTTCCTCTGCTGTATTCCTTTGTACCCTGGAACTCTGTTTTCCAGACCACTTTTATTTGCCCCACCCTGTGCTATAAAGGCTGAATATTAACAGAACTGACAAACTGGAGAGACAGATTGCTGACTGGAAACGTGTCCAGAAATGGACGGTGTGTGTGCAATGACTAAAAGTCGTCCTGGATCACAGTACAGAGCAGCATCGCATCCACATCACAACAGGTGTTCAAAGTGCCCTCCACATCTACATCTACATTTATACTCCTCAAGCCACCCGACGGTGTGTGGCGGAGGGCACTTAACGTGCCACTGTCATTACCTCCCTTTCCTGTTCCAGTCGCGTACGGTTCGCGGAAATGACTGCTGGAAAGCCTTCGTGGGGGCTCAAATCTCTCTAATTTTACATTCGTGATCTGCTCTGGAGGTATAAGTAGGGGAAAACAATAAATTCGATTCATCATGCAGAAATGCACCCTCTCGAAACCTGGATAGCAAGCTACACCGCGATGCAGAGCGCCTCTCTTGCAGAGTCTGCCACTTGAATTTGCTAAACATCTCCGTAACGCTATCACGCTTACCAAATAACCCTGTGACGAAACGTGCCGCTCGTCTTTGGATCTTCTCTATCTCCTCCATCAACCCGACCTGGTACGGATGCCACAATGATGAGCAGTACTCAAGTATAGGTCGAAGGAATGTTTTGTAAGCCACCTTCTTTGTTGATGGACTACATTTTGTCAGGACTCTCCCAATGAATCTGAACCTGGTACCCGCCTTACCAACAATGAATTTTATATGATCATTCCACTTCAGATCTTTCCGTACGCATATTCCCGGATATTTTACAGAAGTAACTGGTACCAGTGTTTGTTTCGCTATCATATAATCATACAATAAGGATCCTTCTTTCTATGTATTCGCAATACATTACATTTGTCTATGTTAAGGGACAGTTGCCACTCCCTGCACCAAGTGCCTATCCGCTGCAGATCTTCCTGCATTTCGCAGCAATTTTCTAATGCTGCAACTTCTCTGTATACTACAGCATCATCAACGAAAAGCCGCATGGAACTTCCGACACCATCTACTAGATCATTTATATATATTGTGAAAAGCAATGGTCCCATAACACTCCTCTGTGGCACGCCAGAGGTTACTTTAACGTCTGTTGACGTCTCTCCATTGAGAACAACATGCTGTGTTCTGTTTGCTAAACGGTCTTCAATCCAGCCACACAGCTGGTCTGATACTCCGTAGGCTCTTACTTTGTTTATCAGGCGACAGTGTGTAACTCTATCGAACGCCTCCCGGAAGTCAAGGAAAAAGCATCTACCTGGGAGCCTGTATCTAATATTTTCTGGGCCTTATCAACAAATAGAGCGAGTTGGGCCTCACACGATCGCTGTTTCCGGAATCCATGTTCATTCCTACAGAGTAGAGTCTATGTTTGCAGAAATGACATGATACACGAGCAAAAAACAAGTTCTAAAGTTCTACAACAGATCGATGTCAGAGATATAGGCCTATAGTTTTGCGCATCTGCTCGACGATCCTGCTTGAAAACTGGAACTACCTGTGCTCGTTTCCAATCGAAATGGCACCCCGTCAGGTCCAGTTGACTTTCCTCTGTTGAGTGATTTCAGTTCCTTTTCTATTCCTTTGACACTTATTTTGATGACAGCCTTTTTTTCGTTCGTGCGAGGATTTAGAGAAGGAACTGCAGTGCGGTCTTCCTCTGTTAAAAAGGTTTGGGATTGTAGGTGATAGGGACAGTAGCTATTGTCATGCAGGACACACATAATCGTACTTTGGCGTAAATCATGTTGGTGGGACACTTGTCTGGAATTTGTACTACGGTTCATCTCAATAATATCCTGTGGAACCCGGTCCTTCAAATCTGGTTTACGCACAGCCCGCCGCCTCCCAGCACGTTCGTCTGTCTAGAAGGATCAGTCATCACACAAACTCCTAAAAAGGGCACAAAATGTTGTGTGAGGGGGGTGTCTGTGGGGGTACTTGATTTTGTGTAGCCGCGCTGCCTCTCGACCGTTTCCATCTGCTTGGCAGTACCCTCCATGAGGTTGAGACAATGGCCGTGCCACAGTGGAAACACCGGTTCCCGTGAGATCTTCGACGTTAAGCGCTGTCGGGCGTGGCGGACACTTGGATGGGTGACCATCCAGCCACCATGCGCTGTTGCCATTTTTCGGGGTGCACTCAACCTCGTGATGGCAACTGAGGAGCTACACGGCCGAATAGTAGCGGCTCCGGTCACAGAAAACCATCATAACGCCTGGGAGAGCGGTGAACTGACCACACGACCCTCCTATCCACATGCTCAACTGAGGATGACAAGGCGGTCGGATGGTCCCGATGGGCCACTTGTGGCCTGAAGACGGTGTGCTTTTTCCATGAGATTGAAGCTCATTCGTCCACATCTGTATACCAATAGTTTTGTTTCTGTGGAGGGCGCACCTTGAGGAAGAAAAGCCCACTGATGATACTGAAACTTTAGCGAAACATGTCTGCGAAATGAAACAAAAGATAAAAGTTGTGTTTTGCCCAAGAACCTTTTCTATTACTTTTTATTAAATATGTTATCAGGGTGGTTACTTCTAGCTTAGTTTACCAACTGCCATAAGTTTTATCGACTTAGTGGTCAGACATAAAGGCCCAAGATGCAGAACTTGCGATGTAAACAGGTGATGAATTTTATTAACTGTAGAAACATACGTGGTGGTCAACAACACTGAATGTACATAATTTAAGATGGTCTTTTTTACTGATCATGAATACTATCGTCTCCATTCAGTGGCCCTATGTCTTCAGCACTGTCAGAAGAAGTTGAAAATATTGGCGATGAATAGGTGGAATGATGCACAAAAGTTTCCCCACGTTCTTCTTCTCCTTTGTAACAGCGTAGGGTCCTGTGTCCTGTCTTCACTGAGGTATGTTAACCAGTGAGACTGGGTGTCCTTTTCGCATCCCTATCTGAAGTCCAACTTCTAATAGTCCATTCCCATTGAAATAGTTTCTCTGAAAGAAAGTTTTTTTTTTTTTTGGGGGGGAAAGTTTGGAACCGAATCCACTGCATCCTTACCCATGACACTGCATGTTCTTCAGTGTCACTCATCATCATGAATTCAAGTTTTCCTGAGATAAGAAAACATTGTTTGTCATTATAGTAGCATGAAACAGATTGTTTAACTTTGTAATAATATTGTAGCAGCCGCCGGGACGAAATATCTCTTGTGTCTTGAAGCAGTTTTCTATTGAGGTAAAGTCATGATCATCAGGAATCGATCAGTAGTAATCTTCGATTTCAGTGTTATTCTTTTCACTCGGAACTAATTTCAATAATGTTACGACTGTCTTCCAATTCCTGTCCTGTGCTGTACGGGTATCAGTGTAGACGTTTTGAGGTTGGCGCTTCTGTACTGACGTGTTGAACAACCAGTCAGCCGTTTCTAGGGACCCTCGTCAACTACTCACTCCATCCTAGCAGCACATGAATCTTAATATTTTGATGACAGCTCATGGCAACCAAAACTGTAAGCATAAAAGATGCTTTTGTAAAAAGCTACTTGACATGCCAGTCTAGGAATGACAATACCTTTTCTAAATCAAAGGAAAAGACATATTCTATGAGAGACTGACTTCTCAGTTTCCAGTTTCATAGACTCCCAAGCTTTTTCAGCCTTGCACACATGCAGTTCTTGGTGTTGTTAAAGTTTCAGGTTTTCTTGTTCACCCGTCGACTGGCTGAGGTTATAACAAGAATATCACAATGTTCAGAAGTTTCCTTGTGAAGAGTGTGAAATTACATCTTGAGCTCGTTGTTAAAAGTTAGAAAAACATTTGTTTCTGCAGTTGCAGCTTGGGTTACGGAATGATTTTTCTGCAACTACTTTTCCCGTTCTTGTTGTGTATGATTATCTACAATTCCTTTTTCTCTTTTTGCGTTTTTTCTTTTCTTATTTATTTTCCTCTTCCCATATCACTTTGTGCATCTGCTGCGTCAATGTTTTATTTTTGAATTCAGCTAAATCATCTTGTGTCCCCATACCAGGGATGCCATCTATTGAAAAAAGAACATAATTGTTAATAAACCTAGTGAAATTATGAAAACATATCTATCATTGCCTTCTAAAACAGAACAATGCTCTGGTTTTGTTTTTGTGCAGCTTCTTTTTTACCCAAAGGCTGTAGGTTGCTGGGACACCCTCAGGCTATAAAATGTTAGGACAACTGGTGCAACTCAATTTTTAGGTTATGAATTTTCAGATTTCATTTTATAGTAATGCAGAGTTTATCTACAGCTGTTACACATAAGACGATCTACTTTATATTGGTAGAAGCATCTAAACATAAGAAACTACGAATTCCGATGTTAAAGTATTGGTAGTAATAAAAGGAGAATATAAGCAAAAAAAACGTGTTCACGCTTCGGACGACTGAGAACGTGAAGGAAAATATTCGTCGCTGGATTGGTTATCATCCCAGATGCTTCGTCGACGCTGTTTTTGTTGATAAAACTCACGTTGATTCACACTACACACAATTGGATAAATTAAAAATCATCACTTCATATGACTGGACCTGTCAGAAGATCGAATACCTACAGCGAATTGATAAAACTTTGTACAACAGCACAGTGGCACTGCCGGGTTAAGCCAGCGAGGGGACCGCGGCGAACGCTAATGACAGACCCTTGGTTTGCTTTACGCCTCAAAGCTTAGGATGTAAAATAAAACATCTCTTTACTTTGTTCCCAGAACGATACGTGATTTCTTGGATGGTTATCGTCATGAAAACATTCAAATCGTATACAAACACAAACGCTACCTTACAGCAATCACATTTTTAATGCAAGTTGACTTCATTAAATTTATGCGAAGTAATAAAATTAAAACAAGGATTGAAATGAAGATTGAATTTAAAAAAATTAACTCAGGTGATACCGAGAGAATTAGATTAGGAAATGGTTCAAATGGCTCTGAGCATTATGGGACTTAACTTCTGAGGTCATCAGTCCACTAGAACTTAGAACTACTTAAACCTAACTAACCTGAGGACATCACACTCATCCATGCCCTTGGCAGGATTCGAACCTGCAACCGAAGCGGTCGCACGGTTCCAGACTGTAGCGCCTAGAACCACTCGGCCACCCTGGCCGGTTTAGATTAGGAAATGAGACACTTAAAGTAGTAGATGTGTTTTGCTATTTGGGGAGAAAAATAACTGATGATGGTCGAAGAAGAGAGGATATAAAATGTAGACTGGCAATGGCAAGAAAGCGTTTCTGAAGAAGAGAAATTTGTTAGGATCGAGTACAGACTTAAGTGTCGGGAAGTCTTTTCTAAAAATATTTGTATGGATGTGAAACATGGACGATAACTACTTTAGACAAGAAGAGGAAGCTTTCGAAATGTAGTGCTACAGAAGAATGCTGAAGATTAGATGCGTATATCAAGTAACTGATGAGGAGGTACTGAAAATAATTGGGGAGAAGAGAAATTTGTGGCACTACTTGACTAGAAGAAGGGATCGGTTGGTAGGACGTGTTCGGAGGCATCTAGGTATCGCCAATTAAGAATTGGAGGCCAGCACGGAGTGTAAAATTCGTAGAGGGAGAACAAGATTTTGTATCTCGCCTAGAAGCCGGCGCGTGGGTCTGCTCCTGAAAACGGAAAGGTTGGCTAAATGGAGAAAGCGAGTAGGGGCAGGTGAGGTAAAAGACGTTGGCACTGCAAGTAAGTGAAAGTGGTTCACTGGTGCATGAATATATGCAGAGGCATACATAACTGTGAATAGATGAGCACGTAGGTGCGAAGCCTTAGTGCAAAGTCTCTATATGAAGCGAAGCTGAAGCGAAGTGTCCTGGCCGTGTGCTCTTGATCAAAATGGGTAGAGTCTGCAGCGGCGCTCGTAGTGCTGCACAGCGCCGGCTAGAGGGCGCTGTCGTCGGTGTCGGTGCCGTGGTGCCAACCTATGAACTTGCACCTACGCCGTGGCATCTTAGCTATCGATACCATACAGGAGATGAATACACCAAGCAGATTCACACGGATGTAAGGCGCAGTAGTTACTTGAAGAAGCTTGCACAAGAGTGGCATGGAGAGCTGCATCAAACCAGCCTCAAGCCTGAAGACCAGAACATCAACTGTCTCACAAGGAATTAATTTTGTCACACTTTCACAAATCAGGGCGCACCATGGTAGATACCTGCCCGGTGTAAAATCTGCCACACAATCCTACGCCACTATACCGATGATTTCGAAAATTCAGTCCCACACCTGGTGTCTCAGTGGCAAATAAATCGTTACTGTATTGGGAAGTAAATGAATTATAAGGATATAATTTCATTATAAGATCAGACAGCTATACCCGATACCTACATAGATGTATACGTAGCTCGTAGAACCTACTTGTTTTTAATTTTGTAGCGTATATGAACAAAACAAATACGCTTACCTTATTCTTCAGTTCCTCTCGTTCACTTGTCGTCAAATTTCGCAGTCAATACATTAAATTATATTTCACTCTTTGAATGTTTTCAACAGGAATACCGAGTGAGGTGGCGCGGTGGTTAGACACTGGACTCGCATTCGGGAGGACGACGGTTCAATCCCGCGTCCGGCCATCCTGATTTAGGTTTTCCGTGATTTCCCTAAATCGCTCCAGGCAAATGCCGGGATGGTTCCTTTCAAAGGGCATGGCCGACTTCCTTCCCCGTCCTTCCCTAATCCGATGAGACCGATGACCTCGCTGTCTGGTCTCCTTCCCCAAAACAACCCAACCCAACAGGAATATTCTAAACTAGTAGCCCACAGAGACCGACAAAGAAAAAACGTCACAAAATAAACTTAGCACCCGCGAAACTACAACACGCTATACTACAATACTATACCAAAAAGAAAGCAAGTTTCACTCTACACGGCTGGTGTCGAAAGTACTGTAAGAAAAGTAAATATACTGCAGAAGGAATTAACGACTTTAATAGCAGAGTCACAAACATAAACAGAGTATCCATTATTTATTTTCTTGTGTATTATCTGTTGCAATCTGTAGTGTTATTACGACTAGCACAGACAACATTAGGGAATTTCTCTGTGTGTCCTGCGGTGTTGTCAACTTATGGTGTGCAACAACTGTTATTATTCATTCTAGACGTGAAAACCACTTACTTTCCACTCATATCTAACTTGACAGATGCACGTGACCCGTTGCATTTGCCGACTCTTTCTACACGGCTAATCGGCTCTGCACAGTGGAGTAGCTCCCAGGTGCACAACTTGAACTGTCAGCGGAAAAATTCTACGTGAGAGACAAATTACACCATTTGTGCTGTTTTCAGATTACCACTATTTATACGTCTGGGAAATATATGGTCATACACCTACGTAGATAAACCAGAAGCAAGTATTGTTTGAGTTGCTTGCTTTTTGTAGATAATTTTTGTTGAAGTTCTCCATGAGCTTGACGCCTCTCTTAGCCGGAAACATTTAAATTTTCTTTTTAACAACTAGGAGTAGGATGTTGATGGAATGGTCACTTTTATAGCCCTGTGAAGGGTTGGTCTTGACTAACTTGTCATTATGACCCCGTCTGGAATAATATTCTTATTTTATTAAAAATAACTGCTCATTCTCGTTATTGATTATTACTGGTTTATTACGATTCCTACTTGAAAACGATTATCATTTTTGTCTGAAAGTTGCGATCCAAGATTGAATGAGTTGCTCACTTTGATTTTTGATTTAGGGGACTACTCAGGGCCAACGACGGTCAAGACAGGTAGGCCGGTAGACAGGTACCATAAGTAAATTCACGTGGAAGATATCACGATTGATAACCTGATATTTATAATCTGCAAAAAAATACTGAATTGTAATTACAGTACTTCGTCTTCAGAAGGGGCATAGACTCCATATATGTCACACACACAATGATAACTAAAATAAAAGTTTCGCTAATTGTATTTTGTTCTCGTACCGATGATTCAGACTCATCACTGAACATAAAAATTTTCAACCAACAAGCAGCTTTCGTCATCCGTCCTGTACGCTGCATGAGTCCTGGACCAGGGAAAGATACTGCTCGAGGATGTACTTTGACAAGGTATGTAGAAGCCAGTTCTAAAAATTCAAAACTGTTTTCTCTAGGACGCCACTCTCAACGACTGTCCAACAAAATCGACGATTCGAGACTGGGTGACAGTGTGCCCTGGCCTTAGGGTGCTCAATAGTAGCCTGAAAATTATAATCATCGATTCCAGAACGGGCGGTTTAAATTTGTTTCATGCTTGATGTGTGTTGCTACAGCTCATGTAGCGGGACTCAGCTACACGTAATGCACCATTCACCCACAAAGGATCATCTCTTGGGCATGGGATTCCGTGCGAATCATTCTTTTCTTTTTCAGGGACCTGTTGGATTTATTGTCCTTGATAGACGAAAGGAGCAAGTAAAAGTTAAATGACTAATACTGATATACAGAATGACGTCATTTAAAGAATTTATGAAAGTTGTGTCCTCATTTCCAAGAAGTTAAAGACATGTACCTTTTTCATCGCTGAAGATCAGAGGTGTTGAGTAGGAACCAAGTTCTGTACTTTACCAATGCAGGAGGTATATGGGACTGCTTCTCCATTGAAAACAGCTGAACACACAGTAGCGGCCGATGTCTAAGTAGCTTCTCCCTCCCTGCACAGAGTTTGAGTGTGGCCTACTCTGTTGTTTCCCAGTGTTGTTGCTGACCCTATTGTTAAGACGGTAACCGCATTATCTGTTGTCCTGACATGCCGTTGACACACACAATGCGCTATACAGGTGTGCACCTTCTCCCCTACAGAGTGAAAAACGTGCTTCGTCATATAACTTCCCCCAGAAGAAACTGATCATAAAATGAACTTAGCAAAAAGAACTAAGCAAGAACCAAATGTAACCAAAAATTACAATGACTACATTTCATCGAACAGCAATGATCTATTGCCTCACGCCGCATTTACAAAGGACAATCCCATGGCAGTACTTTTAAACCATAAATAACAAACCACTTTATAAACATATAATTAAATTTTATATTTGTTAGTAAATTATTAATAAGTCCTAATGGTTTAAAAGTGTATAGTACATGATGATATTGCCAGCCACGATGGCCGAGCAGTTCTAGGCGCTTCAGTCCGGATACTCACGGTACACTCGTGAAATGGTCGTACGGGAAAATCTCGGAGACGCTGTGTCCAATCTCTCGTTCCCCGGCCGTGACATGATGGTCAAACTCACTTAAATCTTGATAAAACCGATCTAACAACTGCGCCAGACACTTCTTGTCTTAGATATGCGTTGTCGACCGCAGTGCCTATTCTGCCTGTGTATATACGTCTGTATTTGAATACGCATGACTATACCAGTTTCTTTGCCGCTTCGGTGTATATGTATCTAACTAGTGTATGAGCAGTTGTAAATGTCAAGAGTTTTAATATCATCATGGTCCAAATGGCTCTGAGCACTATGGAACTTAACATCTGAGGTCATCAGTCCTCTAGAACTTAGAACTACTTAAACCTAACTAACCTAAGGACATCACACACATCCATCCCCGAGGCAGGATTCGAACCTGCGACCGTAGCGGTAGCGTGGTTCCAGGCTATAGCGCCTAGAACCGCTAGGCCACTCCAGCCGGTTGACCAGACACTTCCTTCACTACTGACCATATGGTTTTAATTTTATCCTGTGAATTAGCTATTGTATTTGCGTACGGCATACTCTTTGCCTTCTTAATAACTTTTTTAAGCACCTTACAATACTGTTTGTAATGGGTTACTGTAGCTTGATTGTGACTACTAACACTTTGATATAATTTCCGATTTCTTCTACATGGTAGCCTTATCTCACTAGTCAGCCACCCATGCTTTCTTTTATTGCGACTACACAATTGAAATCGTTGTAATGGAAAGAAACTCTCAAAGAGCATGAGAAATGTGTTAAGGAATGCATTATACACTCCTGGAAATTGAAATAAGAACACAGCGAATTCATTGTCCCAGGAAGGGGAAACTTTATTGACACATTCCTGGGGTCAGATACATCACATGATCACACTGACAGAACCACAGGCACATAGACACAGGCAACAGAGCATGCACAATGTCGGCACTAGTACAGCGTATATCCACCTTTCGCAGCAATGCAGGCTGCTATTCTCCCATGGAGACGATCGTAGAGATGCTGGATGTAGTCCTGTGGAACGGCTTGCCATGCCATTTCCATCTGGCGCCTCAGTTGGACCAGCGTTCGTGCTGGACGTGCAGACCGCGTGAGACGACGCTTCATCCAGTCCCAAACATGCTCAATGGGGGACAGATCCGGAGATCTTGCTGGCCAGGGTAGTTGACTTACACCTTCTAGAGCACGTTGGGTGGCACGGGATACATGCGGACGTGCATTGTCCTGTTGGAACAGCAAGTTCCCTTGCCGGTCTAGGAATGGTAGAACGATGGGTTCGATGACGGTTTGGATGTACCGTGCACTATTCAGTGTCCCCTCGACGATCACCAGTGGTGTACGGCCAGTGTAGGAGATCGCTCCCCACACCATGATGCCGGGTGTTGGCCCTGTGTGCCTCGGTCGTTTGCAGTCCTGATTGTGGCGCTCACCTGCACGGCGCCAAACACGCATATGACCATCATTAGCACCAAGGCAGAAGCGACTCTCATCGCTGAAGACGACACGTCTCCATTCGTCCCTCCATTGACGCCTGTCGCGACACCACTGGAGGCGGGCTGCACGATGTTGGGGCGTGAGCGGAAGACGGCCTAACGGTGTGCGGGACCGTAGCCCAGCTTCATGGAGACGGTTGCGAATGGTCCTCGCCGATACCCCAGGAGCAACAGTGTCCCTAATTTCCTGGGAAGTGGCGGTGCGGTCCCCTACGACACTGCGTAGGATCCTACGGTCTTGGCGTGCATCCGTGCGTCGCTGCGGTCTGGTCCCAGGTCGACGGGCACGTGCACCTTCCGCCGACCACTTTCGACAACATCGATGTACTGTGGAAACCTCACGCCCCACGTCTTGAGCAATTCGGCGGTACGTCCACCCGGCCTCCCGCATGCCCACTACACGCCCTCGCTCAAAGTCCGTCAAGTGCACATACGGTTCACGTCCACGCTGTCGCGGCATGCTACCAGTGTTAAAGACTGCGATGGAGCTCCGTATGCCACGGCAAACTGGCTGACACTGACGGCGGCGGTGCACAAATGCTGCGCAGCTAGCGCCATTCGACGGCCAACGCCGCTGTTCCTGGTGTGTCCGCTGTGCCGTGCGTGTGATCATTGCTTGTACAGCCCTCTCGCAGTGTCCGTGCAAGTATGGTGGGTCTGACACACCGGTGTCAATTTTTTCTTTTTTCCATTTCCAGGAGTGTATTTGTCATCTCTGTTATCGGCAGTATAAACATCCAGCCACTCTCATTCTTTAGCGAGGTTTAAAAAGCTCTCTACTGCCATTGAATTAACTTTCCTACATAGTCTGTAATTATGTGTGACGTTTGCCTCTCGGCATGCACCCTCATAATGGCGCTAATAGCGTCAATCGTATGCGATTGGTGCAAAATCTGAACAGACGCGATCTTTCGGATGTAGACGCACACCTACCAACCTTAGTTCTCCCGTGGTACTGCGACTTTTTTCCGTCAGTATAGTATCATGTATAGTGACTGGCTCGTAGAATATTTCACTAATACAACCCACTTTGTTATTCCGAACAGTGAATATTTGTCAGAAGTGAAATTAACATCGGGTTGACTCAGTTTGCATAACCCACTTGTGGAAACTGGATTAGCAGCACTGCAAGACCGACCGCTGTACAGTTTCATCTGTACAGAGGAGCTCAGTCGTTGGAGGACCATAAGTAATTGTACAAACACTTACACAAAATTGCCTCTTGGAGTAACGAATGGCAGATGTCTTCAAACGCAGCTCGTGACCTCGACGCTATCTGTATGATAAGCCCGGCGCGGCCTCGCTGCTACAGCTGCCAAGCGACAGCACACGCGGGGAATTCCCTATCTTCGTGCTGACTCGCGCGTTATCGTAGTCTGCCACAATGAGACATACTTTTCGTGCGATATGAGGCGAGATGCGAAGGTCACGACATATTGCAGCGTCTCATCACGTGTGCTCCGCGAAAACCATGGTGACGGATAGGGAACAAACCAAACTGAGGTCATACTTAATCCGCTTTCCGCACACTTCGAAACTGCCTCGTTTAATTCGTTGCGTTCATTTGAATTCTGGTATCTCGTGTTCATATTTATGCGGGTAGAAAACAGTTTTCAAGTAATGCATCGTGTATAACACTGTTTTGGCGATATCTATGCCCTTCAACAGTACAGTCTGGAACCGCGCGACCGCTACGGTCGCAGGTTCGAATCCTGCCTCGGGCATGGGTGTGTGTGATGTCCTTAGGTTCGTTAGGTTTAAGTAGTTCTAATTTCTAGGGGACTGATGACCTCAGAGGTTAAGTCCCATAGTGCTCAGAGCCATTTGAACCATTTTTTATGCCCTTCCATCTCCCACCGATGTGTAGTAATGCTGAGGGATCCACTAATGATAAAGCCAACTCATTTGTTGTCCAGTTTCCTGAGCTCCACTCGGTAATACGAGGGTGGTATGAAAATTTCTCGGAACGGAACAGAAAAAAAGTACTTACATCACTGAAACTCTTTTTACTTTTCAATGTAGTCTCCTTGTACATTAATGCACTTGGTCCAACGATGTTCTAGTGCCTTCAACCTATCTCGAAAATGAGTTTGCTCCAGGCCCGCAAAATAGTTGTCAACCCAGGTTATCAATTCTTCGTTTGAAGTGAATCTTCGTTCACCGAGAAAAATTTTCTGTTTTGGGAAGAGATGGAAGTCTAATGAAGCCATATCAGGTGAATAGGGCAGGTGTGGCAACAATTCATACCTCAGTTCGTGTAATTTGGCCATGGTGACGGCACATGCGTGCGGGTGCACATTGTCTTGATGGAAAATGACTTTCTTCCTTGCTACACCTGGGCTATTTTCGGGTATCTTTTGTTGCAATTTGTCCGAGAGATTAGCATAGTATTCTCCAGTAATTGTTTTCCCAGTGGGGAGATAATCTACAAACAGAACACATTTCTCATCCCAGAACACTGATTCCATGACCTTTCCCGTCAAAGGAATTGTCTTTGCTTTCTTTGGTTGCGAATAATCAGCATATGTCCACTGCTTTGACTGTTGTCTTGTCTCTGGGGTATAGTAGTGCTCCCAAGTTTCATCTGTGGCCCCAGTCTAGCGTTAAACATCTTGTTTGTTTCCTCTGAAACGGGTCAAACTTTGTTGATATATGTCCATTCTCATACGATTTTCATCCAGTGTTAAGAGTCGTGGTGCCCGTCTTGCAGATAAGTTTTTCATTTCTAATTCTTCAGTTAAATTGCGATATACCCTTTCAGATGACATGTGCCAAGCATGAGAACTTTCTCGCACTTTGAATCGGCAATCCTCCATTACCATTTTTTTGCAATGATTTATGGAGTAGTGACACATCTTGGCCGACCACTGCGCTAATCATCATGTAAGCTCTCCTTACCAAATTTAAATTCACTCGGCGACAGTTAAATATGAAGGAGCAGAGTCCCCCAGTGTATTCTGGAAATCGGCATGAATGTCTGCTTCCATACCTTTCTTTACGAAGCACTTAATCACTTCCAGAATCTCGATTTTTTCCATCTTCTCAAATCACTAAGCGGGAACAACAATAGGGCCACGTCACCGCCACAGCCCTCTTCCAAGAGCACTGACGAGGCACGTGTGTACAGGATACAGTCCAATGAATATCTCGTGAACAACTCGTTGCGCTAGCGCTGACCTCTGGTGGTGATTCTGAGAAAATTTCAAACCACCCACGTATTTGTTACCTGATCGCTCATTCTTCAAGTTGAAGCTTCACTTTCTGAATGTCTCTTGGTATACATAGAAGAAGTAGTAGGTGTAGTTGCCACCTATCAGACTGGTTATGTATCCTGGGTTTTCGTTCTTTTTTTTTTATTTTTCATTTAACGGTTCGCTTGTGTCTTTTACCACTTGCCAATACACAACAGACTGCCAACTGCCAGTTGACCCAATACATTCACATCGTTTTCACATTAATGTCTCACTGCCCAAAACTCGAAACTTGTGCTACACTCTGAGTATTAACTTCATATCTGAGAAATATTGAAACTGCTCTTTCGCAAACTCTGTCCACTTTACGACAAGCATTCAAGGATACTTAGGACCACGACAGTTCAAATCCACATCCGACCAAACGGATTTATGATCTCCGTGAATTTCTTAAATCACTCCAGGCAAATGCTGGGATTCATCCTCTGAAAAATCACAGCCCATTTCTTTCCCTATCCTTGAATCATTCCGAGCTTCTGCTCCGGTTTTAATCTCTTCCGTGTCAATGGGACGTTAAACCCTTGTCTTCCTTCCTTTTTTCTCAGCTAAGCATTTATTCTTTTATTGATTTATTTTGCTACCGATCCAATTGTTTGATCCTAACATTATGATTGAAAACACATCGATTTGCACTGTAACTTGGTGATACTACAATTTTCTTCATTGACATCATTAGAAAGTCTTTGGTCTTTATGTCAGTGATTTAAAGAAGTAACTTCCAAAATTTTACCTTTGAGTTAGCAGAAATTTATCTGCACTAGAGGTGAAAAGTACAATGTAATCATCAGACCGGTGTTTTCAATAAATTTCCAGCAGCACGACAGTGTTTCACGTTTATCGCATTGAGACGCACTCCTTTTCCTTTCTTTCAGATTCCACATGCTGGAAACTTCCTCTCAGGACTTTCAACATAAGCCCAGGAAGTTGGACCGAGCGAGGTGGCGCAGTGGTTAGACATTGGACTCGCATTCGGGAGGACGACGGTTCAATCCCGCATCCGGCCATCCTAATTTAAGTGTCCCTAAATCACTCCAGGCAAATGCCGGGATGATTCCCCTGAAAGGGCACGGCCGACTTCCTTCCCCATCCTTCCCTAACCCGATGACACCGATCACCACGCTGTCTGGTCTCCTTCCCCAAGCAACCAACCAACCAACCCAGGAAGTTGGCGTCGTCTCACTACCTGACTTCACGTACAATTATGAAGTCTAGTGGAAGCTGTACCTCTGATGCATATATCCTTCAGAGTAATAAAATAGGTTGAGTTAATTCCTAAAATGTCACTGGATCTTAGTAACGATTTTCTTGGGATCTGCATTACTGACTCGAGCCTTGATCTGCATAAACATTTAAACAGGTCTGGAAATACTAGTAAGGGTCTGTCTCTGTTGTTAGTTACCAGTTAGCCGCCCTGAGTGGCCGCGCGGTTCTTGGCGCTACAGTCTGGAGCCGCGAGACCGCTACGGTCGCAGGTTCGAATCCTGCCTCGGGCATGGATGTGTGTGATGTCCCTAGGTTAGTTAGCTTTAAGTAATTCTAAGTTCTAGGGGACTGATGACCTCAGAAGTTGAGTCCCATAGTGCTCAGAGCCATTTCAACCATTTTTTTAGTTACCAGTTCTTTGTCATGTGCTGTCTAAGCATGCATAATGTACTGTGTGTCGACAGTGAGTTTCTCTTTTCCTTTTGTTATACAGTTACCATTTGCTGTTATTCATCGTATCACTTGCTCAGTACATGTGCTAGCATCGTTTGCAAGACGGTTTCGAATAGCGTTGTTTAATTCCAGCTATTCGAACGTTTTCCTACTGTCTTGCTTGAAACTGTCGGTTCCTTTTCACACAGCGACGTAGTTAAATTAGAGGTTTCCTCTCCACTGATTACATGGAACATCTTTTGTAGTTTAAGTGGAATACGTTAAATAATTGTCCCTTTTGTTTATTTCTGTATTATCTCAATATTCCCTTATAAATTGTCTCACCTCCTGATGAATTTTCATGATCAACTATTCCAATTTTCTTTCTGAGGAGTTTGCTCCCTTGTAGCGTTGTACATATTTTTACACTGAAGACCCAAAGAAACTGGTACTCGCTAATATCGTGTACGGCTCCTACAAGGACGCAGAAGTGCCGCAACACGACGTGGCTAGGACTCCACTAATGCCTGAAGTAGTGCTGGAGGGAACTGACACCATGAATCCTGCAGGGCTGTCCATGAATGCGTTGGAATACGAGGGGTCTGACATCTCTGCAGAACATCACATTGCAAGCCATCCCAGATAAGCTCAATGATGTTCATGTCTCGGGAGTTTTGTGGCCAGCAGAAGTGTTTAAACTCAAAATAGTGTACCTGGAGCTACTCTGTAGCAATTCTGGAGATTTGGGGTGTCCCACTGTCCTCCTGTAGGTGGCCCAGTGCGTCGGAATAACCAACGGACACGAATGGATCTATGTGATCACTCAGGATGCTTACGTACATGTCAGGTGTCAGAGTCGTATCTAGAAGTATTAGGAACCCCAATCACTCCAACTGCACGCGCCCCACACCATACAGAGGCTCCACCAGCTTGAGTAGTCCCCTGCTGACATACAGTGTCCGTGGATTCATGAGGTTGTCTCCAGCCGAGCGCACCCGACCAGGCAACATGTTTCCAGTCGTCAACAGTTCAGTGTCAGTGCAGACAGGACAAGGCGAGGAGGCCTAAGCTTTCTGTTGTGCAGACATCAGCCTTCAGCTCCAAAACCCCATATCGATGATGTTTCGTCCAATGGTTCGCACGCTGACATTTGTTGGTGACACAGCATTGAAATCTGCAGCAACTTGCGGAAGGGTTGCACTTCTGTCACGTTGAACGATTCTTTTCAGTCGCCGTTGGTCCTGTTCTTGCAGGATGTTTTTCCGGCTGCTTCGATGTCAGAGATTTGATGTTTTAAAGGATTCCTGATAATCACGGTACACTCGTGAAATGGTCGTATGGGAAAATTCCCAGTTCATCGCTACCTCGAAGATGCTGTGTCCCATCGCTTGTGCCCCGATTATAACACCACATTGGAACTCACATAAATCTTGATAACCTGCCATTGTAGTAGCAGTAACCGATCTAACAACAGCGCCAGACACTTGTTGTCTTGCGTATGCGTTGCCGACCGCAGCGCCGTATTCTTCCTGTTTACATATCCCTGTATGTGGCTACCCATGACTACACCAGTTTCTTTGGCGCTTCAGTGTATCTTGGTTAATAATCGATGAAAGGGTGTAGAGTCTAAATGCTTTCGGGAAACTAGGATGCTGGAGCCTACCTGTTCACCTGCACCTGTTGTTTGTAGGACGGCGTGTACGAATTAGGGAAGCTATGTCTCACGCGAGAGTCTGTGTTGATTCTTTGACAGTAGCTTAGTTTCCTCCAGGAAAGTAAAATTGTTGAAGCTTGCAATATGCTCTTGGATTCTCCGACAGACTGACGTGCACCGATACTGGCCTGTGATTTCAAGACCACCATCCTTTAGCCTTTCGGTAAAGAGGAGTGATCTGCGTTCTTTGCCGGCCGGTGCAGTAGATAGTATCACTAGATGTGAGTTGGAGATTCACCTGATTCCGCGGCCTATTCACTGTACACTCTAACATGAATTCTGCCAGCACGTGGTTCCTTGTTCGCCTTGCTTCGTCTTAATCGTTTTCCAGAATCAGGAGTGGTAATACACACATCAAAAAAAGTTTTGCATCACTCCAATTCCCAAAACTCCTAAAGGTAGACGTTAACTGTGGATATTGTATCACAGACACAGTCCCTCTGACTGTTCAGAGATGTCACTAAACCAACCCGAAGATATAAACAATCATGCATGAGCAACGCCCATTAGACGGAGGGGGTCAGACAGCCAATCAGTTGCAGTCATTCCACCAGAAAGGAGGTACACGGCTCGTGATGTCTCTAGTTTAACCGTGCCTAGACGGTCAATACCGCGGTTAGATCGCGTCCGCATTGTTACTTCGTACCAGGAAAGGCTCGGAGTGAACCAAGGCGATGTTGTTCGGAGATGGAGGAGATACAGAGAGACAGGAACTGTCAATGACATGCCTCACTCAAGCTGCCCAAGGGCACTACTGCAGTGGATGACCGCTACCTACGGATTATGGCTCGGAGGAACCCTGACAGCAACGACACCATGTTTAATAATGCTCTTGGAACTGTCGTGTAGTTATCTCCCCAGTAGATCCTTTACCAACACTGTTAACCTCGGGGCAGGTCTACGCCCGATTTACAGCCGACCCACTGCGTGTTGTATAGAGGCACTGCCATTGGTGTTTAAGGCTTGGGAGAGGTGAAGGAGTTTGGCTGGTGGAGCCAGTGTAGTAGTTTGTGAAGTTTACAGAGACAGTGTGGCAGCTTTGTCGTCTAGGCCCCTGTTGATAGACGTAGCTGCGACTGTAGTTTTCCTCCAAAGGCCGAGCTAGGGAATATATGTAGGTTCCAGGATTTCGAAGTAGTTCTGGATTACACACTGGTTTGGCGAAATTGTGTTCTTGGGCGATCGATTGGTTGTAGTCCTGTGGAGAGTTCGGGAAGAATTAGTGGTTATTTTTCTGTGACAGATACAGCGTGACCCGTGTAAGAGAGAGAGATTTGCATTTGATCATTTTTTAGGGAGTCGGTAGAACCCAATATATTGTCCGTGTTGTATGATTAGTGGTTGCGGCTCAACCAGAGTCAACTGGGTTGTTGGCTGTTTTAGGGAGTGGTTTGGTAGTGATGGACATCAAGAAGCGAAAGCCTCAAACACATTTTTGGTTGTTGTCTGGATGCCACGATCATACAGCGGATATAGAATTGTCTCGTATATATTCGAACTGTTTCACCTTGATATGAGAGATCCCACCTATAGGTTGAGTTGGCAAGCGATGGGAATAGAAAGGAACCATTAACAAGCTACACGTTACTAAAAGACTTGGTTAGTAGAAGTGGTGAGTGGCCTAATTTAACGTAGGGAACTTCAGCGGGTCGCGTTGTGCTAACGCCTGAAGAGGCGTTTTTGTTTGACTTGTTAACTAGGGTTAGGGCAAAAGAGGCGGTCTCACCTAGGTTTTTTGTTTATATTTTTGTTTGTTTTTGAATTTCCTTTTCCATTGGAGGGGGGGGGGGGGGAGGGGTTGGGGGTTGTCTTTTCTGGCACTCGATCAGTTACGATTTTTGAACTTGTATTGAGATACCTATCCCAAATGAAGACAAGTTTTCTTATACTGAAGTCATTTGAAGTTGTTACGAAAAGTCAGAGATCGTATTCACAAAGATGATGTGGTTAATCTGTGGAATACAGTTCGTATCATTATTTACGTAGCAACTTTACGCTACACAGGGTAATTTCCAAGAATGATTGCCTATCGAAGTCACTGGGTCCAAATGATACATATCGTACGTGCGATTGGAAATCAATCATGCTAGTCCGGTGGCGGGCGTTATGATGGATTATTTGTGATCGTCATTTTTATCTATTTTCCGTTGTTCTCTTACTTGCTCTAAATTACATTCCTCAGCGAATTATTTGTGAGTTGCTAGGGAAACCCAGACGATTTATGTCGTTAGTGAGTGACATGTCCGGTGTTCTTGACGTTTCTTCGGCGGATTCTCTCACATGGAAGAATCTGATTCCGTGTTTATCCAGCGTAGAAACTTGCTCGACTTTTTGTCGCAAACATGGAGTACTACCGGACGAGGAAAGAAGGGAATGTGCAGACTGTGCTGGTGCGAAGTACCTTCGTAAGAACAGTTTCGATTCTGAAATACCGTTACAATTTCATTGCGAATAGTGCGGAAAACGAACGAGTATCAGGAAGAATACATGGTTCGTCTCTTCCAAGTTATCCATCCAGACCACCGTAATGGAGTTTCACACGGCAACGCCGACGACGATTGTTTGCAATTAAAAGTATTTTTGTAACGCTCTTCTTTTGTCGTTGCTGCAGCGACCAACGTAAACATACTCATAACTCCCGCCACCACAGTGCATGATCGATTTCCGATCGCACATTCGATATGTATCGTTAGGACTCATTGAGTTCGATAGGCAATCATTCTTGGAAATTACCCTACACAGAAAGAAGTAGAATTATCGCTTCAGTTATCTGTATCCCGGTATAAACATTGTCAAAATACGAGTTTGATATGAATCGGTCTTTGCACTCACTTCATATCTGAGATGAATGTTAAAAGTTGCTAAAAGATTACGACTCGGTTACATAGAGATTGTTCGGCGTTGGAGGGAAGTCGTTGCTTGTGAGGTCAATGGCAAGCTGGATTTTCGATTTGGCTTGACGTAATATAATTAAAATACAAGGTGAAAGGATATCAATGATACGATTCGCTGATGACGTTGCTATCCTAAGTGAAAGTGAAGAAGAATTAAATGATCTGCTGAACGGAATGAACAGTCTAATGAGTACACAGTTTGGTTTGAGAGTAAATCGGAGAAAGACGAAGGTAATGAGAAGTAGCAGAAATGAGAACAGCGAGAAACTTAACATCAGGATTGATGGTCACGAAGTCAATGAAGTTAAGGAATTCTGCTACCTAGGCAGTAAAATAACCAATGACAGACGGAGCAAGGAGGACATCAAAAGCAGACTCGCTATGGCAAAAAAGGCGTTTCTGGCCAACAGAAGTCTACTAATATGAAATACCGGCCTTAATTTGAGGAAGAAATTTCTGAGGATGTACGTCTGGAGTACAGCATTGTATGGTAGTGAAACATGGACTGTGGGAAAACCGGAACAGAAGAGAACCGAAGCATTTGAGATGTGGTGCTATAGACGAATGTTGAAAATTGGATGGTCTGATAAGGTAAGGAATGAGGAGGTTCTGCGCAGAATCGGAGAGGAAAGGAATATGTGGAAAACACTGATAAGAAGAAGGGACAGGATGATAGGACATCTGCTAAGACATGAGGGAATGACTTCCATGGTACTAGAGGGAGCTGTAGAGGGCAAAGACTGTAGAGGAAGGCAGAGATTGGAATACGTCAAGCAAATAATTGAGGACGTAGGTTGCAAGCGCTACTCTGAGAAGAAGAGGTTAGCACAGGAAAGGAATTTGTGGCGGGCCGCATCAAACCAGTCAGTAGACTGATGACCAAAAAAAAAAAAAAAAAATTATCTACCATTTGAGTCTGGTGCCACGTCAGTGTTTATTATCGTTGCAGTTGCTAATCCCCAAAGGGTTGATCTGTCCTCAGTTTGTTGTCTAAGAGTGCAAGCCACGCTTCACGTGTTTGGCAGGCACTCGGCTACTACTGGAATCTTCTGTGATCGGATAGCGATCCACAGTCATAACATCGACTGCCTGTACAAAAACAAAAACTGTACCCAAATCTTGCTGTAGTGGTCGATTGGATCGCTGAAGCAATTCTGCGCGGCAGGAGTCCATACCCCAACGGCCTCGCGACGCTGGTGCAGTACGATCCCTTGTCGTTTTCAGTTAGATCTTGAGTACCACCAGTCGGCGCATTACAAATGATCCGAAGTACGTCACATCCAGGCCGTTTTGTGCTGCCCTTACCATTCAGTATGTCACTTCCTTAAAATATTTGTTAATTCTTTAAAATATTGTCCTTCCACGGAGACGACTGATTAAATTGTTCTTCTCTTACCCTTGATGGTTCAAAGGGTTCAAATGGCTCTGAGCTCTATGGGATTTAACATCTGAGGTCATGAGTCCCCTAGAACATAGAACTACTTAAACCCAACTAACCTAAGGACATCACACACATCCACGCCCGAGGCAGGATTCCAACCTGCGACCGTAGCGTAGATGTTCTCGTTTACGGCCTAGGGTCGAAAATCGTTCAAATGGCTCTGAGCACTATGCGACTTAACTTCTGAGGTCATCAGTCGCCTAGAACTTAGAACTAATTAAACCTAACTAACCTAAGGACATCACACACATACATGCCCGAGGCAGGATTCGAACCTGCGACCGTAGCGGTCGCGCGGTAGCAGACTGTAGCGCCTGGAACCGCACGACCACTCCGGCCGGCTACGGCCTAGGAATATCGTCAGAAGTTCAAAACCCAATCCAAAATGCTTTAGAGTCACAGTTGCACGGTAAATCACACAAAATTATTCTTGATTCAGTTAAATACATGTTATCTGAACATTCTTTTGTCGTTTCCTTATTAAGAAAATAGTCTAGTACACCTTGTTTGTAAGTATTATTCCTTGCAATAGATATCAATAGAATGATTCTTTCTGTAAACAATCGGTTGAAAGTGCTGTTGTTAAAGCGCACTTTATTGCGGAATGGAGAGCCTGTGGGTGGAAGAATCTGCCGGAATACTAATTTCATTCAGCGTCAAATGCTCTCGATTTGAAATTATGCATTCAAAATGACAGTATTATCTTTGATAATCACCGTAACACAGTTCAGTCTGGGCAGTTTTTTATTAATTCACGAACAAAAGAATGTTCAAATTTAGATGGTAATAAACAGAAAGGTAATAAAGAGGGGCATTATTTCTATACTATTTTTAGGTAATATGTCTTACAGGAGTAGTCGCTGCAGGACTACTTTCCCACCAACAACAGTTTCAGGAAAAATGTAGTGGACATGACAAAAACTGAACAAGGACCTATTGCAAACTCAATAACCCACAAAATGTGGTGCGATGGTTTTCGTAGTTATCACACGGGACACACTGGAAGGGCTATTGGGGTCAAGTGTAAGGGGTAGCTGCAGGGAAAGAGAAGTGGCCACGTTTAAAGTTCTTCGTTGCAGAGCATTTGCTTACGAATATTTCTGATCTTCCTCCGACGAAATGGTAAAAAAACAGTGATTACACGTAAAGAGGTAAAGGCTGTAAATTACATTTGTTAGACCAATTTGAAATATTGAGACACTTAGCTAAGAGGGACAGACAGCTGGTGCTGACAAGTGACGTGGGCGCACAGTGTGTGTTTGCCGGCTTCCGCGGGTCGTTTTCCAGTGTACAGTGGTTTACTAGAGGTTGCCACCGGTTTACCACTTTTTAAACGAACATAGCGTTATTCTCAGCGCTTCCGACACCTTCTTCTAATGTTTTGGAGCCTAATCTAAAACTAGATCTTCTGCCTCACTACAGCTTGCAAGTTTCTTTAATGCTACTCGGAAGGTGCTCGATTTTTTAAATTCCGTTTTAATAACTTGTAGTTCATGCCCCCTCCCCTCCCTACCCCTTCTTTACAGTATCTACTACTTTCAATATCAGTTTTGCTACACACGCAGCGAAATGCCTTTATAGTGTTACTCTGTTGTAAGAACATTTTCACATTCCGTTTCTACACGTCATTTTATATCTGTTTCCTGTTGTATCATTTTCGATTACCAGTGGCTTTATAAAAAACTCGATTTTCTTTTTCTGTTTTAATTTACGTAAGCTAGTCTATGGAGTCTAGGTGCATTTCTTGGGCGCATATATTTAGCGCACTCTACACGTAACTTTCCTTAGCGCTAGAGCCTGTACATTTGGGCAGTTGGCGTTTGCTGATTATCTTACGCATACTGTTATAAATCCAGATGCCATCATTATGCGATACTGTATTCAAGTAAACTTTTACGTCTATGAGAGCCTTATGTCAATAGCCCACTATAATTGGCATCTAATAGTCACTCCTGAAGTACCGTGTTGCTGCAGTCCTAAACTATGGTTTGTGATCTTTTTTTTGTTTTTGTTGTTTTGTTCTTGAGATGAGTGCCTCATATGACAGGCACTGTATAGCTTCTTTCAGTGTACTTTAATCAGCGTGTGATGTAACAAGTAAGTAGGCTCATCTCACAATTACAGCGATGTTATCGTAGGTCTTTTTCGCGGAAGCTCACGTCGCTTGCAAATGGATACGGAAGTCTGTGTTCGATATATCTGTAACGTTCTACTCTTTGATCATATTTCACCATCATATTCATAGCAATCCTGACTACGTGCAGACAAGCGGAGAGATTTCCGTACCCTCTGTCCTCTCCACTGTCTAATCAACGTATGCTGTCCCACCTACTTCTCCTGGACCTTAACGCTCTTTTTGAGCAATACGCCAGAGCAAAATGCCTTCTGTCCCACTCCATCATTCAGCCACCTTCTCCAGGTCGTTCTCAGTAGCAGCAACACGGCTCTGGAATAACCTCCCCCACTTCATTAGAGAACTCGACAACATCTCCAGCTTCAGACGACAGTTGCTGACATATCTACTCAAGCAACAACAAGGTCTACGATTGTGCTTGTGGACACTCGTTACTTCTTTACACCTTTCTTTCCATCGTGATCTTCCTTAATTTCCAGTGTTTTTCGCTGGTGCAGTCTCCTTAGGTTTCACTTTTCTGAAACTCGCCATGGCAGAAAATATCTACTTTGTACACCTATAAACCTTTTTTATACGTACCGGTATAATTAATACTATTATTTTAGTTATTATTATTTTTATTATTATTACTGTCGTGGTCTTCAGTCCGACGACTGGTTTCATGTAGCTCTTCATCCTACTCCACCCTGTGTGAGACTCTTCTTCTCCCGATACGTGCTGCAACCTACATCTTTCTAAACCTGCTTGCTGACACTACTTATTGCTGACACTTCGGTAATATTCTCACCTGTCAGTACTTCTTTCTTTGGCATTGGAATTATTACATTCTTCTTAAAGTCTCAGTTTAATTAGCCTGTCTGATACATCTTACACACCAAATGGAAGAGTTGTGACGGCTGGCTCTCCCAAGGCTATCTGTATTTCTGACGGCAAGTCATTAATCCCAGAGCCTCGTTTCGACTTTGGTCTTTCAGCGCTCTGTCGAATTCTTTCGCAGTATCATATGTCCCCTTTCGTCTTCATCTACGTCCTCTTCCATTTCTGTAACATTGCCTTCACGCTCATGTCGCTTGTATAGACCCTCTATACACTTCTTACACCTTTCACTTCTTTGCTTCTGATTGGTTTTCCATCTGAGCTCTTGAAATTCATACAGCAGCTCCTCTTTCCTCCAAAGGCCTCTTTAATTTTCCTGTTGGTGGCGTCTGTCTCTCAGTGAAATATTCTTCTAAATCCTTACATTTGCCCTCTGGCCAGTCCTGTTAAGCCATTTTACTCTTCCTATCAGTCTCATTTTTTAGACTTTCGTATTCCCTTATGCCTGCTTCATTTGCTGTAGTTTTATATTTTCTCCTTTCATCAATTCAATTCAATATACAATTTCTACTAGGATTTGTCTGTTTACCTGTTTGATCCTCTGTTGCTTCCACTATTCCACCTCTTAAAACTACCCATTCGTTTTCTACTGCATTTCATTCGTCTGTTCTAGTCAGTCGCAGCTACATCAGCCCAGGGCTTCCCCAGCCAGCCACAGACCGCGGGTCTTCCCCTACACTCCTTTGTGTGGCAGAGGCCCCACCTCACGTGGCCTTCCGAACATTTGCCCGCCATTCGCTGGCAGAGCGTCTCGAGCTGGCGTACTCCAGGTTCGCTGCGAAGGCCTCAGAAGCGCACACCAGGATGTGTACGGCGTAAGACGCGTCGCTGGAGCGGTCAGGCACTGCATTGGCAATTTGCGAGGGTTTGGTCCGCACCTCCATCTGCCCTCCCGCTGTTTGGTTTCACTAAACGGAAATAACTGAAAGCTTGGGGTCCTTCTTTGCTTCCCTCTTCTCATCCTGTCCGAGCCTGTCCCTCATTTCTAATGATCTCACTGTCGAGTGTACATTAATAACCTCCCACATCCTCAGGCCATCAAAACCTACACCATGAAGATGACGTGCTACAGACGCGAAATTTAACCGACAGCAAGAAGATGCTGTGATATGCAAAAGATTAGCTTTTCAGACCATTCACACAAGCTTGGCGCCGGTGGTGACACCTACAACGTTCTGACATGAGGGAAGTCTCCAAGCGATTTCTCATACAAAAATTGCAGTTGACCGACGTTGCCTGGTGAAACGTTGTTGTGATGCCTCGTGTAAAGAGGAGAAATGGGTACCATCACGTTTTCGACTTTGATAAAGATCGGATTGTAGCCTATCGCGATTGGGTTTATCGTATTGCGACATTGCTGCTCGCGTTGGTCGAGATCCAATGTCTGTTAGCAGCATATGGAATCGGTGGGTTCAGGAGGGTAATACGGAACGCCGTGCTGGATCCCGACGGCCTCGTATCACTACCAGTCGAGATGACAGGCATCTTACCCGCATGGTTGTAACGGATCGTGCAGCCACGTCTCGATCCCTGAGTCAACAGATGGGGACGTTTGCAAGACGACAACCATTTGCACGAACAGTTCGACGACGTTTGCAGCAGGGACTACTAGCTCGGAGACCGTGGTTGCTGTTACCCTTGACGCTGCATCGCAGAAGCGCTTGCGATGGTGTACTCGACGACGAACCTGGGTGCACGAATGGCAAAACGTCATTTTTTCGGATGAATCCAGGTTGTGTTTACAGCATCACGATGGTCGCATATGTGTTTGGGGACATCGCGATGAACGCACATTTGAAGAGGGTATTTGTCATTGCCATACTGGCGTATCACCCGGCGTGATGGTATGGGGTGCCATTGGTTACACGTCCCGGTCACCTCTTGTTTGCATTGACGGCACTTTGAACAGTAGATGTTACATTTCAGATGTGTTATGACCCATCGCTCTACACTTCATTCGATCCCTACGAAACCCTTAAGCAGGAACAATTTCTGCAGGATAATGTACGACCGCATGTTGCAGGACCTGCACGGGCCTTTATGGATACAGAAAATGTCCGACTGCAGCCTTGGCCAGCATATTCTCCAGATTTCTCACCAACTGGAAACGTCTGGTCAATGGTGGCCGATCAACTGGCTCGTCACAATACGCCAGTCACCACTCTTGATGAACTGTGGTATCGTGTTGAAGCGGCACCGGCAGCTGTATCTGTACACGCCATCCAAGCTCCGTTTTACTCAGTGTCAAGGCGTATCAAGGCCGTTATTACGGCCAGAGGTGGTTGTTCTGGGTACTGATTTCTCAGGATCAATGCACCCAAAATTCGTGAAAATGTCAGTTATATTATAATATATTTGTCCAACGAATACCCATTTATCATCTGCGTTTGTTCTTGTTGTAGTAATTTTAAAGACCAGTAATGTACGTTCAATTGCTGACAAAGATCCTACATTGAGTCTCAGTTTCAGGACGAAAAGGCTCACAGTATCTGAATAACTTACCAGTTGGTTATAATTAAACTTTCCCTAAAACATGGAAACTAATCACCATACGAGTTCCAAACTTGGTAGAACTGATGTCCAGAGTAAGAGGTATATGGTTTCCATGCGTCTCAGCGCTACTGTCCAGTTCCAACTGTGGCTACCAGGTACTGTGAACAGTCATCGCGATTCATAGTCTCACATCTGACCAGTCGCAGTGCACCTGTTGACGAGTCAACATGAGCTTGGACAAAAGGAGCAGGACATTACTGGTGAAGCTCTATTACCAAAACAACAGTAATGCTGCAGCTGCACTTCGAGAATATCGCCAGGTGAAAGGATTACGGAAGGGTCCTCTTTCTCCACCTGCTGTGTTCAGGCTATTGAATCATCTGGAGAACTGGCCGTCGCTCCGGCATGATATCGCTGTAGCAATGGGAGACAAGCTGCGCGCAATTTCCGATCGTCGGGCAGTGCACGTGCCCTGTGGTGACAGTTACACATCTCGTGGTTCACTGAACAAAGGTGCTTCGGACCATTCTCAAATGGTTTCCATACAAGTTCCATATGGTACAGTTGCTTGCACCACAGGAAGGACAACGACCTGTTGAGTTGGCTGTCCACTTTCTGGCAAAGATTAAAGCTGACCATCCTATGAACAGACGAATCTCATTTTTCTCTGAGGGGTGAGGTGGAGTGTGGGTATCTTCACCTCCAGTGACTGTGCATGAAGTTCCTCTGTACAGTGAACGTGCCTTTTCGACTGTATTCATCATTGGCCCATTTTTTTAAGAGATTGGCGCTCAGTGATCAAAGACGTGCAGTGTGACTATCCTGTGTTACTGCTGTTGTACCCGGCATGCAGAATAGAGACGCATTGAACACAACAGGTTTCATGCAAGGTGGGGTCCCAGCGCGCATCGCTCGTGAAGTTCACCTGCTTCTCCCAAACACATTTGGAAACGATCGATTTATCAGCCGATCGTTTGCAAATGCTTGGCCAGGACGATCACCTGATCTGACTCCATGTAAGTTCTTGTCGTGGGGCTACCTGAAGCGCAGTGTTGACAAGGGTAACATTCACAAATGGGCTGATTTGATGGGCAGCGTTTGAAGAGCGATAGGCAGCATACCCACGCACATGCTTCGTTCTACTGTGCAGAATGCAATCTTGCGCTTCTGGACACTGACGGGCGTTCTATTGAGATCCTTTACAAGCAGTAATGGTACCGGTATGTAATAGTGTGATGTGCAATCGCAGCACATTGAAGGTATTTCAGTTGAATTGACTCCGCATTTTTTCTCTTCCCAAAGTTCTTGACGTTGATGCTACAAAGTTTGGTACTCGTACGGAAATTAGTTTCCGTGTTATAACGTGTTAAATATGGAAAGTGTAATAATAACTACCCGGTAGTTATGAAAAATCTGTAAATTTTGCTGTGGGATAAGGTGCAAGTAAATGCAGAAAACTAAGAGACAGCCCACAGTCCATTAATTAGTGTTTCTGGTGCCCACCCAAAGGTCTCCTCAGCTACAAACGCGCCTTCCTTGGCTGTCGGAACGGTGCCGGTCCCAGCAACCCCTCGTCAGTCAGCAGCGCACGAGAGGCAGCCACCGGCCACACCGAGCGGGGAACTCCCCCACTAATACTCGCTTAGCCCTACATTACTGAGCCCTCACGACATTTATGACTGCACCACGGTACAGATCAGAACATTTTACACATAGTTTGGTATGTAACAAACTACAGGAGACCTAACAATGGTAATTAACTAATTTATACACTACTGGCCATTAAACTTGCTGCACCAAGAAGAAATGCTGATGATAAATGGGTATTCATTGGACAAATATATTATACTAGAACTGACATGTGATTACATTTTCAAGAAATTTGGGTTCATAGATCCTGAGAAATCAGTACCCAGAACAACCACCTCTGGCCGTAATAAAGGCCTTGATACGCTTTGGGCATGAGTCAAACAGAGCTTGGATGGCGTGTACAGGTACAGCTGCCCATGCAGTTTCAACACGATACCACAGTTGATCAAGAGTAGTGACTGGCGTATTGTGATGAGCCAGTTGCTCGGCCACCATTGACCAGACGTTTTCAATTGGTGAGAGATCTGGAGAATGTGCTGGCCAAGGCAGCATTCCAACGTTTTCCGTATCCAGAAAGGCGCGTACAGGACATGAAACAAGCAGTCATGCATTATCCTGCTGAAATGTAGGGTTTCGCAGGGGTCAAATGAAGGGTAGAGCGATGGGTCGTAACTCATCTGAAATGTAACGTCTACTGTTCAAAATGCCGTCAAACGCGAACGAGAGGTGACCGAGACATGTAACCAATGGCACACCAAACCATCACGCCGGGTGATACGCCAGTATGGCAATGACCAATACACGCTTCCAATGTGTTGAAAGGTGGCTACACTGAGCCACTGCGCCAGAGATTGCGCCAAAGAGCACTATTAAGCCGCCTCCACAGTGCTTGTTGAGAGCTCGTAGAGTGAGTGCCTGTTAAGAACTCGTAGAAGTCAGTGAGTGGGCAGAGCTCGTAGAAGACAGTTCGTGTTGAGATGTGCTAGTGGGAAAGGCTTGTCGAGATGTTGTAGTAAGGAGTGTTTGTTCCATGTTTTATCCAGTTGTTTGATGGGAGGGATAGCAGATGTTATTGTAATGATCAGAGTGCATTTCGTCAATATATGAAGGTAAAATCCACAATGTTCTTTTATTATTTGTGTGTCTGAAATAATGCGTCATTACAGGTTCAGTCAGCAAAGCATCTGGCTTGTGTTCTTGTATTAGAGTGAATTCTGGTTTTCTTGCGTAATTATAGTTTTTCTAATTTTCTTTTATCACGTCAGTATAATTGGTATTTAAAAATTCTTGTCTTGTTGGAGAAGAACCGTGCCAGATGTGTACGTTGAGTCACACTCCCACATACAGAACAGTTACTCTTGTGCTTATTGGTTTTGTAGGTTTTATAGTTGCTGGGGACTTAGTTAATTAACTGTGTTTACGAAAATTTTCTTTCATTGTTTGTTGCAGTCAGATTGCGTAATAATTCTAGTCAGGGCCAACCGTTTACGAGACTTGCGTAATCGGACATACAGCTACGAAAAACTAAAAATATTTTCAATCATATTTAATTAAGCCCTCATGTAGTGTGTTTACTGCGAAGTTGCCAAACACGGATGCGACCATCATGATGGTGTAAACAGAACCTGGATTCATCCGAAACAATGACGTTTTGCCATTCTTGCACCCAGGTTCGTCGTTCAGTACACCATCGCAGGCGCTCCTGTCTGTGATGCAGCGTCAAGGGTAACCGCTACCACGGTCTCCAAGCTAATAGTTCCTGCTGCAAACGTCGTCGAACTGTTCGTGCAGATCGCTGTTATCCTGCAAACGTCCGCATCTGTTGACTGAGAGATGGAGACGTGCGGATAGATGCCTGTCATCTCGACTGCTAGTGATAGGAGGCCGTCGGGATCCAGCACGGCGTTCCGTATTACCCTCCTGTACCCACCGATTCCATATACTGCTAACAGTCATTGCATCTCGACCGACGCGAGCAGCAATGTCGAGATACGATAAACCGCAATCGCGATAGGCTACAATCCGACCTTTATCAAAGTCGGAAACGTGATGGTACGCATTTCTCCTCCTTACACGAGGCATCACAACAACGTTTCACCAGGCAACGCCGGTCAACTGCTGTTCGTGTATGAGAAATCGGTTGGAAACTTTCCCCATGTCAGCACGTTGTAGGTGTCGCCGCCGGCGCCAACCTTGTGTGAATGGTCTGAAAAGCTAATAATTTGCATATCACAGCATCTTCTTCCTGTCGGTTAAATTTCGCGTCTGTAGCACGTCATCTTCGTGGTGTAGGAATTTTAATGGCCAGTAGTGTAATGTATCAAGTATGACATCGTTTGAATGAGATGATGACTACTAAACGTTATTATAGTTTAGCAGCTGTGTGACATTTTCCCCCTTTTTCATAGGGTTAGTAGGAGAGGCCGTATCAGACGCTTTGGACGGAGCGTTGTGAGAAATCCTTCCACAAATTCAGCTGTATGACCTAGTATTTGTCACAGGTGTAGATATTTTTGTCGTCTTGAATTCTTCTAAAGCCACTGTCACAGTGTGGGTTAACAGTTTGATAAGGACGGACGAAATACACGGTTACTGATAAGTCCGCTGCAAAAATTGAGGAAAAGATGTCGAGACAGAGAAACCTCGATAGTTATCTGTAACTCAGATTCTTAATCATGGAATGGCATCTGTCGAATATGAGGCAACTTGGCACGTGTAAGCTGGCTGTAATAAACAACTTAAGAGGTGTCCATCACCTTTATCAAAACTCTCACCGAGCAACAAATGTACCGATAAGAAGGAATTTTTATTGCGAGTCTCCGCTGAATCTTGCACAATAAATCAAACGCACTATCACTGCTGGTTTGAAGGACATGGGAACAACGATTTTCCAGCGAAAGGTGAAAGAGTCGTCTGCATTCCGCGCACGTTAAGAACCAAGAACAGCGTCAGAGTATGGAGCTGACAGCACAGGGTACCAAATGCTGTTAGAGTCTTTCTGAGAACTGACTGTTTCACTAACACAGTAAATGCGAGTTCTATTCGTAACGCAGTGACTTGAACATCTTAATTTTCAGTGTAGAAAGCGTATTAAGCAGAATACAAAAACCCCGCCAACAAGAGCTAGAAATTGGTGACCGGACGTACAATGACGCAGTCAGCTGGTCTGCACATGCACAGTCTTCCTCTATTTACATCCAGACACTGACAACATACTTTTTTACAGACCGTTGATTTAATAGACTCTTATCGTTTTTATTAGGCGGATTATGTAGATAGTGTGGTAAACAATAACTGACCGAGATGTTGGAAGAGAACTGAGAAGAATAATATTTCGTTGGGCTATTTTACAATATCAACCAAGAATTTAGGGATTTGAAACAGATTCTATGGTAGTGAATACCGAGCACAGTAGTTCTGAGGAACTATAGTTTCAACAGCTAAACACCAACAAAATCACACCAGTCCTGAATCATTAGATCGGACGTACGCATACACACCAGCAGGGAATTACTAGCATGGCCAGTTACCATACACCAGTCCAATATATCATACGGTAAGTAACCAATTTTAAAATATAACACTAGAAGAGAAAAAAATCGGTGGAAGAGAACGTCTGTCAACTCTGGGAAGTTAACAAGAGCAGCCCTAAAGAAGAACTCACGGAAAATAATGTGCAAGACACCAAACGGGCAACACATAGCCTGGTGCTCGTGTAAGTAGGCAAAGTGACACATTTCTTGCCCAAATGCAGTACACACAACTATAGAGAAGAATATAGATAATATCGCGGAACCCAACATCCGTTGCAATTTTCCAAACTAACAGCTTCCAGGGGCTACAAAAACGTGAATTCCTGTATTTCGTGCAGTAATTGACTGATTTTAAAAATATAACACTAGAACGGCGGAGTTTCTCACATTCATGAAATGGCGGAGTGGGGTCATTTTGACCCCACAAAAATGTTTTCATAGTGACTTAAACAAGAACTTTGTTTTTGTGTTTGTTCAAGCATACCTTGATTTTTAGTAATCACAATAATTATTTAACACGATAATTAATAATTACCTACTTATTTCAACAAAAAAACCTTACAAATTTTTTTGTCGCTAATGCTAACAAATTTCCTAAACTGTAGATTTTCATATATTAACTGTTTGTACAACATTCTAGACGCATTTAGTATATTTGTTCCATATTACTCTCGCATGTGTTCTATACGCTGACTTTTCACTCAAGTCATTGGTACCTGCTAGACGTACTAAGGGCGTCTAGCAGATTTCTTATGGCGCACGCTTTCCACACGTAGGTTTGTAGTTCTTTGCACAGTTCTCGCTGCTCTTGTTGCCTTTACACAGGCTGAAATGGAACTTCCCCCGCTTTCTAGGTGATCTCAGTGCCGTATCCTGTCTGATTTTCTAGTTCTTTCGTTCCCTTGAGTTCACTTGCCTGCTAAAGTATGAACTTCTTCCTTTCCATTTCCTTGTTCGTTATTGCATCGCAGATGACCCGTGCATTTATTGCCTTCTTTTCCAAGATGTTCTAGAAGACCTACATTGGCCATCTCCTATAGGCAACCTTTGTAATACATTTACGCATCATTTGATAAAACAAGCTTACTCTCTAGCCTCTAGAGAAAGTTATTATTTAAACAGTTTCATAATACTGTGAAAGATTCTAAGCTTGCATACATGACTGAAAGTTCTATATCAACATCCTGTACAAAACGTAGTGTCATTTCAGCTCCAAGAACGGAAAAACGTTTGTATCATTCTTACACTAAATAAAATGCAACTCTCAAATACTTATCTTAATAATAAATGTTCAAATTAAAATCCATTTTAACTAATAAAAAATATCCTAGCCATCATCTCTGTTGCAGCACGCAACTATGATTATAAACCTTTCCCCATTCTTACGCTAAGTATTGTAATTCTGTATCAAAACATAAAATGAAGAAAGTGCATTTACTATCTATCATAAATTGTCTTGTTGCACAAATCGTGAAGTTATTTTATAATTGAGATTGAGTCTCTTGCTTTTCTTGTTTCCTAAGGCTGCTGAGTACATGAATTCTCCACTAAATGTGTACAACAGTTTATAATACTATTCAGAGTATAGTTTCTTAGTCTATTATCAACGTCTCAATATTTTCTTCAAAGGTTATCAGCATAGATTATCTTAATTGCTAGTATCACTGAAACTCTTCTTCTGACGAACAAGTCCTTAGATAAATTACTTACATACTAATCTTCAATTCAGTTTATAGAACAGGACAACAACTTAAAATATTACATATTTCTTTCCTTTAACAAACTTAAATCTACAGCCAAAGGCGCTTCAAATCTTGGTGACTATAGATGCCTTTGTTCACACCCTTATGATTAGACAGAACCTAACTTCCAGGATGAGGTATTTTCACTATTCTGAAAGAACCTTCATATTTTATTTTCCACATTTTGTTTAACCTTTTCATGCAGATGATGTTACACGATATCTTAACAAAATGCTTTCTCCAAGTCGATACGTAACAAGCTTAGTTGTTTATCATAGTATGTTTTCCTTAACTTAGTGTGATGCTGAATCGCAGCACGCACTTGGTTATATAAGGCAGATTTGTCTGTAGGTAATGGATTATCGAATTTTGGTCGATTTTCATTCCATTTGTTTGTTTGACAATAACCAAATAAGATATTGTAAGGGGAAAAACCGGTAGATGAATGGGGTAACTGATATACACTTCTTCGAACTTCTGCAAATATTCTATCCCGCGATAGTGTTGGCTGCAGACGTAAATTCTCATGAATCGATTTAGTTCTTTGAATACGCGTTCAATGGGACTACTTTTCGGACTAAAACGAGAAATCTGAATGTGACAATTTCTTTATCCGCGCAGACACTATTTCCAGGTTCTACACGAAAAATTCGAAGCATTGTCCGTAAACAAAGCTTTCGTTTTTCCCACTTGAACTATGTATTTCTCTGTTAATATCTTTAACATCGGCTTTACCCTTATAGATTTTATTGGATACCCTTTATCGTACTTAGCAAACAGATCGTAAAATGCTAGTACATGTCCAAAATTACCTTTTGATGCTGGTAGAGGACCCATTATGTCACATGAGACTAAATCAAGAATATTGTTGACTGCTGTAGGTCGCAACTCTGCTTTTGTCGAATAATTAATTGGCTTAACTTTTGGCATGTTACACAAGTTTTCCAGATTTTCTGTGCAATGTGCTTTAAATTTGAATAACGTACACAAGCCGTTATTAATACTGACCGTTCGAATGTTCGAATGCAGGACACATTCGAAAACATACACTGAAAGTAAAGGGAAGGTGAAAATTTCGATCGTCGGGAAAAAATATTGACCGGCCACTTGTAATCAGCAGAAAACGTTGGTTTCATTGGCCACAGCTCGGTACAGATTCCACATATTATATTTTGTCGGGAAGACGCACCACCACCATATTGGAGTGTGGTGGTCCGCACGTTTTTAACAAATCGACATCTTCGAGATCGTTGCAACGGTCACAATGGACATGACGACGTTGTGTTCTGATTGTAAACACCTGCATCTCCGGACCTGGCATTCATACAATTCTTTTCATTGTGTTATCTTAAAGAGCTTTCGTGTGTGCCTCTTTAGCCAAAAACAATTCCTTAACTCAAAATGCCTATTCTTAGTGCGGTCGTGTGACTAGGTCTACATATGCTTCAGAATGTGCGACGTAGGTGGGTCAGAGCTCATATGTTCTCTGTGTGACCAAATGAGGTCATACGTAACATCTACAAACTATCTAAAAAGTAATTCACGATAACCCAGCATGCTCTAGACACAGTTTCACTGCTCTTGACCAGTGATATTCGACGAGAGTACATTAAACATGTGTGACTGTCACATTGCAAAAATCGAAGGATAGCAAGAAGCTGTTCTGCTGGTGATAGCGCAGCTCTAAAATTTGTGTCTTTCCTTTGAATTTGTGGTGCTACTGGCCCCACGAGTTCTTCAAACTACCCACATGTCATTCCGACAAAATTATGGAAACCTTGTCTGTCTTCAGTATAGACCTCCTCAAATACAGGATAAAATTCTGGACCACAGGTACCTCTTTTGGGCTGATTTTCGTGACAAACAATTACACCAATAGTTACAGAACACAGTTTTAATGCATTTTCACAGTCAGAATCCATGTCCATTGCTTTCCTGTGACAAAAAAGAAAAACGCAGAATGCGTGTTCACAAGAGTTTGACGTCGCTGCCGTGTTTACCGATTTAAAGTTGTTCATTCAGTACTTATGTGTTATAAGCGCTACATTTTTTTTTCAATTGCTTTGCTTGTGTACAAACATTCATAACATCGAACAAAAAGTAAAAATTAAATCGCTCATTATTTATAGCAAAAGCTGACCTATTCTTTCCGATTACATCCCCCCTCGAGCTAAGAAAGCTTTCTTGACAAATGGCTGCCGGATTCCTCGTTGCGCCTCAGTAAACACGTCAAGTAATCGATACACCAGTGCGTCAGTCGGCCTCTTTCGAAATTCATCATCATATTGCGCGTCCTGCGAGCTTTGAGAGGAGCGAGGCACACATTGCACGGCCTGGGAAACTGCGTACTTTAGAGGTCAGCAATTAGCGTACGTACAGTGAGGGGCTGAAGGAGCAGGAGGCAGAGAAACCAAATATCGGGGAGGTAAGGTAAGTGGTAAGTTGCTATGGGACCAAATGCTGAGGTCATCGGTCCATAGGCTTACAAGTTAATCTAACTAACTTACGCCAAGGACAACACACACACACACACACACCCATGCCCGAGGGAGGACTCGAACCTCCAACTTAGGAGAGCCGCGCGAACCGTGCAAGGCGCCTTATACCGCGCGGCTGTCCAGGAAAGTTTGGGTTCACACATCTCGTCGACGCTGAGGTCGTTAGAGTCCGAGGACAAGATCGAACTGTGGAAAGGAATGTATATATGCTCGCATTCGTTTGAATTTATGTCTTAGATTCTGACGAGTGCATCAGTTTCTTTCACAGACAACGGAAAGGTTATCAGATATAATGGATGTAAATAAATCACAAACTTGAGTAATATCCTTGAATCGGTGGCAGGAGTGATTTGCATACAATCTCATTTGTAGACTGATTCCACTTTTCCACTATTCTATCAATAAATAGAAGTCTTACCACCTGCTTTACATACGACTGAGCCTGTGTGATCATTCCATTTCATGTGTGAATGCTAGTCCATGCTAGTCCATGCTAGAATCGGCCAACTCATACTAATACCTGGGTGTAACACTTAGTAGGGATATGAAATGGAATGGAATAAAATGTTCTCAAGTTTCCAACCGTGTCAATTGCTTAAAACTACGCGAGCTTTCGGCCAGGCACTCCTTGGCCATTGTCAAGTGGTATGACTGCCAGTGGGCTGTTGGTGCGCCCTTATATACGCTAGCTGCCGGCTGTGACGTCACTGGTGCCCGTGACATCGCCATATATGGGCATGTTTTGAGTCGGCGTTCGATGTGCCCTCTTCAACCACGCGATCGCTGGATCCCACGCAGCGCTGAGCTGCAAGCCACCGTCTCTCTTCAGGGTCTTTGCGGTAATTCTTATTTGAATAGCTTCCTTTATTCGACTACCCCAGAAGCTGTTAGAGCGAGCCACGACAGAGATATCGTCAAATTCTATGTGGTGACCGTTTTCTAACACACGCTCAGCTGACGCAGATTTCTCTGGATAGCGTAGGCGGTAACACCTCTCATGTTCTTTCCTGCGTTGTTCCACAGAGCGCACTGTTTGTCCGATGCACTTCTGCCCACACCCACAAGGTATTTCTAGACTCCAGGTGTTCTGAGACCTACTGGGTCTTTAACTGGTCTCAGTAATTGCGGATTTTCGTTGGAGGCCTGAAGATTGATTTGATCTTGGGTCTTTTCAACAGGCGGCTTATCTTGCCCGACACAGAGCCACAGAATGGCAGCAAAGCAAGTTTCTTTTCCTGCTCTTCGTCGCTGGTCTTATTCTGATATTTCCCAGAAATCACATCTTTCACTTGATGGGCGGTGTAGGCGTTATTCCTGAAAACCTTGCGTGGGTGGCTCAGTTGGTGGGGCAGGTTATCGTCGTCTGATATTACTCTTGCACGACGCACCAATGTTTGTAGTACTGTGCGCTTCTGTGCTGGATGATGATGGCTGGTGGCGTGCAGGTACAGGTCTGTGTGGGTGGGTTTTCTGTAGACGCTGTGGCCAAGCCACCTATTTCGTTTGCGGTGGACTAGGACGTCGAGGAAGTGCAATGCATTATCTGTTTCCACCACCATGGTGAACTGGATATTACTATCGATGCCATTGAGGTGTTCCAGAAACTTGTCTAGTTTCTCGCGTCCGTGTGGCCAAATGACGAACGTGTCGTCTCCGTATCGACAGAAACACTTCGGCTTCAATGGCGCAGTATCTATGGCAATGTCCTCAAAATTCTCCATGAAGAGGTTTTCAACAGCTGGAGCCAACGGGCTACCCATTACCGCAAGGACCCTGAATAGAGGCGGCGGATTGCAGCTCAGCGCTGCCTGGGATCCAGCGATCGCGCGGTTCAAGAGGGCACATCGAACGCCGACTCAAAATATGCCCATATATGGCGATGTCACGGGCACCAGTGACGTCACTGCCGGCAGCTAGCGTATATAAGGGCGCATCGACAGCCCACTGGCAGTCATACCGCTTGACAATGGCCAAGGAGTGCTTTGCCGAAAGCTCGTGTAGTTTTAAGCAATTGACACGGTTGGAAACTTGAGAACATGATATTCCATTCCATTTCATATCCCTAGAAAGTGTTACACACAGGTATTAGTATGAGTTGGCCGATTCCAGCATGTACTCGTTGATATTATAGTCACAGGATACTATGTCTTTTTTTCATTTTGTAAATTGCACAATTTTACAATGTTGAACATCTAAAGCAGGTTACCAATCTTTGCACCACTTTGAAATGTTATCAAAAGCTGACTGAATATTTAGCTTCTTTCAGACAGTACTTCATTCTAGATAACTGCGTCACCTGCAGAAAGGTCTGAGGTCGCTATTAATATTGTCTGCGAGGTCATTAATACATAACATGAACAGCAAGGGTCCCAATACGCTTCCATGGTACACACCCAAAGTCATAAGGGGTGTTCAAAAAGAAACGAGCCGGAGGCATCATTACAGAAACCAGCACCTGTACGTTACAAGTATCGTCCCTGGCTGTTGAGACACTTGCCCCACTGTGGCACAAGGCGGTGAATGGCTGTCTCATAAAATTCTCGAGTCTGCGATGTTAATCAGTCCCACACGTACAGCTGAACATCGTCATCTGAGGTGAATCGTTTGCCCCTCAGAGCCTTTTTAAGGGGACCAAAAATGTCGTAATCACAGGGAGAGAGATCCAGACAGTACGGAGGGTGACGAAGGGTGAACCTCTCATTTGAATTTCTGCAGAGGTACCGCGACTGTGTTGGCCATATGAGGCTTTGCATTGTCGTGGAGCAGAATGACACCACAGGTGAGATTGCCTGGTAGTTTTGATTTGATCGCTTGGCGAAGGTTGGTCAAGGTTTGCGAGTAACGCTGGAAATTCACTGTCGTCCCGTGCTGCAGGAAATGAATCAGAAGGGAGGCACTGAGAAGAAGGGGCGAACGATACACCTCAGACTAAGACGTCCAGCTCTACATGCGGAATTGGTTAATATCGCAGCCCCTGGAATTTTATGAGACAGCCATTCACCGCCTTGTGTTACAGTGGGACAAGTGTCTCAACAGCCAGGGACAATACTTCTAACATACACGTACTGGCTTTTGTAATTATGACTCCAGCTCCTTTCTGTTTGATCCCCCCTTGTATTTCTATGTCTCACGATGACTCTTCATCGAAGAAATGATACTGCGTCCTCCATACCAAAAGGTCCTCAATCCAGTGACAAATGCACTCGTTGCCCCATATGGACGTTCTTCTGACAACCAGCATAGGTGTGGTACTGAGTCAAATGCTTTTAGGAAACCAAGAAATTCTGCACCTTCGCAATTGCCTTGATCCAAAGCTTTCAGTATGTCATGTGGGAAAAGTGCGAGTTGGGATTCACATGATCGATTTTTTCCACATTCATGCTGGTTGGCATGGAGTAGATCATTCTGTCTGAGGTACCTGTGGGTACAATATGTTGTAAGAGTCTACAACAAATCGGCGTCAAGGACACTGGGCCATAGTTTTGTGGATCACTTCTAGTATGTGCGTGACCTGTGCTTTTTTCCAAGAAGTGGGCACGGTTTATTTCGAGGGATCTACGGTAGATTACAGTGAGAAGAGGGGCTAACTCAGACGCAAATTCGGTATAGGATCTGACAGGGGTTTAATCGGGGTCTGGAGCTTTGTTCAATGTTAATGATTTCAGCTGTTTCTCAGTGCTACTTACTCTAATACTAATTTCACTCATATTTTCAGTGGCACGACGATTACATTGGGGGAATTCTCTTGGGTTTCGCTCCATATAGGAACATTAGAAGACCAAGTTACTCATTTCGGCTTTTTCTTTGGTACCCTCATTCGCTAGGGACTGGACACTAACTTTGGAGCCACTAACATCATTTACATACAACCAAAGTTCCTTTGGGTTTCGTGAAAGATCATTTGACAAGATTCTGCTACAGATGTCATTAGAAACATCACCCATTGCTCTTTCGACAGCGAAACGCGTTTCATTCTGTATGTATAGTCCTACAATTTCCTTTACACCTACCATGCAGTAGTCTCTATATCTTTAGAAGTCATAGTTCCATTACATGCTCCTGCCCTATACTGAAAGTTTCAAGTTTCTCATTGACATATGACACTACTGATTTTTTACCTAGTTTACTGAACTTATACACACACCAAAAAGAGATTTGCATCACCTCCTTCCCGAGAATTCCATAACCTGTACAGTAAACTGGAATATAGATCAACATAAACATCATTTTCGCCCTTTTTATTGCTCATGAAAACCACGCATTGCATGTTGTATGACCATACAGCGAGACCTTCAGAAATGGTGGTACAGATTGCTGTACCCACCGGTACCTCTCATACGCAGCAACACGTCCTCTTGCACTGATGCATGCCTGTATTCGTCGTAGCATACTATCCACAAGTTCATCGAGGCAATGTTGGTGCAGATTGTCCCATTCCTCAACGGCGATTCGGCGTAGATCCCTCAGAGTGGTTGGTGGGTCACGACGTCCATAAACAGCACTTTCCAATCTATCCCACGCATGTTCAATAGTGTTCATGTCTGGAGAACATGCTGGCCACTTAAGTCGAGCGATGTCGTTACCCTGAAGGAAGTCATTCACAAGATGTGTACGATGGGGCGGGAATCGTCGTTCATGAAGACGAATGCCTCGTCAACATGCTGCCGATATGGCTGCACTGTCGCTCGGAGGATGGAGTCACGTATCGTACAGCTGTTACGGCGCCTTCCCTGACCACCATTGGTGTGCGACGGCCCCTCATTGAGCCATTCCAAAACGGCAGGGGACTTCGATCTTGCTACACTCGTTGGACAGTGTGTGTAAGGCGTTCAGCCTGACAGGGTTATCTCCAAACACGTCTCCGACGATTGTTTGATTGAAGGCTTGTGCGACAGCATCGGTGAAGAAACCGTGATGCCAATCCTGAGGGGTGCATTCACCATGTTGTTGGGCCCTTCTGTATCGCGTTGCATAGTGTCGTGGTTGCAAAGATGGACCTCGCCATGGACGTCGGGAGTGAAGTTGCACATCATGGAGCCTATTGCGCACAGTTTGAGTTTTAAAAAGACGTCCTGTGGCTGAGCCATAATCCGTAGGTAGCGGTCATCCACAGCAGTAGTAGCCCTTGGGCGGCCTGAGCGAGGCGTGTCATCGACAGTTCCTGTCTCTCTGTATGTCCTCCATGTCCGAACAACATCGCTTTGGTTTACTCCGAAACGCCTTCCTGGCACAAAGTAACAATACGGACTCGATCGAACCGTGGTTTTGACCACATAGTTAAACTGCAGACAATGCGAGCCGTGTACCTTCTTCCTGATGGAATGACTGGAACTGGTCGGCTGTCGGACCCCCTCTGTCTAATAGGAGCAGCTCATGCGTGGTTGTTTACATCTCTGGGAGGGTTTAGTGACACCTCTGTACGGTCAAAGGGACTGTATCTGTGATACAACATCCACAATCAACGTCTATCTTCAGGAGTTCTCGGATCTGGAGTGTTTTTTGATGTGTGTATATCTTTCTGCCTGTTTTAGTTGTCTATTTATACTTTGGTAATCGCTGGCCGGAGTGGCCGTGCGGTTCTGGGCGCTACAATCTGGAACCGAGAGACAGCTACTGTCGCAGGTTCGAATCCTGCCTCGGGCATGGATGTGTGTGATGTCCTTAGGTTAGTTAGGTTAGAACTAATTAAACCTTAAAACATAGAAGTAAGTTCTAGGCGACTGATGACCTCGCATAGTGCTCAGAGACATTTTGGTAATCGTTGTTGCTGTTATGTCAGCTGTTGTGGGAGCCAGCGCCGACATAAACAAGAAAGGAAAAAAGTTGCAATGGACAAACAGGAACTCACAATCATCTATACAAGACACATTGCAAGATTTTCAGACACTTTATTTCTAATAAGAAAAGGACTTTACTTGCTGTTTGTGCCATTACATTAGACACTATTACTACTTCCAAAACGCAGCGTAAGTTTCGTCTTCCTATTGCTCAGTACTGATGAGCTCCAAGTCTGCAAGTGAATTGGGCCCGACCAGTGATGGTCAGCGTTGACAGGGAGTGCTGAACTCTGTGTTCTTGGAGGTATGGCGCTGCCCGCTCTTTTCATTGTCGCGCGGGTCAGCGCCTTCTTGCAGTCGATGCTTTAGGACTGCACAGCTGCTACAACTGCGTCACAGTCACTGATCCCCCTTTTGATGTGGACATCCTCAAAGCGGCCAGGTTTACTTGTTGCCACTAAATTCTGTATACGAGGGTTGGGACTTTACTTGTGGCAACTATTTATTTACAGCTCGTAAAAAATAGATACGTGTTTGAAAGTTTTACTGACCTTCAAAGTAGTCACCAGCATTGCATATAACCCGTTGCCAGCGATGTGGAAGTCGTAGGATACTCTTCGCAGTGCCAGTTGTGTTGACAGTTCGAGCATCGCGGTCTGTTGTCCGACGAATTTTTATCAGTTCTGAAGCGAATGCCGTGAAGTGTGGGGTGTCCCCTCCGTGAGCACGCAGAAGTGCCGCAGCACGACGTGGCATGGACTCGACTAATGTCTGAAGTAGTGCTGCAGGCAGCTGACGCCATGAAGCCTGCGGGGCTGTCCTTAAATCCGTAAGAGTACGAGGGGGTGGAGATCTTTTCTGAATAGCACGTTGCAAGACATCATTAATATTTATATCTGGAGATATTGATGGCCAGCGGTCCTTGAGCCACTCTGTAGCAATTCTGGAGGTGTGGGGCGTCGCATTGTCCTGTTGGAATTGCCTATGTCCGTCGTAACGCACAATGGACATGAATGGATGCAAGTATTCAGACGGGATGCTTACGTACGTGTCACCTGTCGGAGTTGTATCTAGACGTATCACTCCAACTGCATGAAATCCACACCATTACAGAGCCTCCACAGGCCTGAACTGCCCCCTCCTGACATACAAGATCCTTGGCTTCATGAGGTTGTCCCATACCCGTACACGTCCATTCGCTCGATACTATTTGAAACGAGACTCCTGTGAGCAACTAACATGTTTCCAGCCATCAACAGCCCAGGCGAGGCATAAAGCTTTGTTTCGCGCAATGATCAAGGGTACACGAGTGGGCCTTCCGCTCCGAAAGGCCCTATCGATGATGTTTCGTTGAGTGGTTCGCTCGCTGACACTTGTTGATGTCCAGAATTGAAACCTGCAGCAATTTGCAGCTTGGTTGCACTCCTCAGTCGTCGTTGGTCTGTTCTTGCAACATCTTTTTCCGGCCTCAGCGATGTCGGAGATTTGATGTTTTACCAGGCTCCTGATATTCATGGTACACTCGTACCCGCTACCTCGGAGATGATGTCTCCCATCGCTCGTGCACCGACTATAACACCACCTTCAAACTCACTTAAATCTTGATAAGCTGCCATTGTGGCAGCAGTAACTCTAGTGCATGTTCCAGACTGTAGAACCTAGAACCGCACGGCCACACCGACCGGGCATAACTTTGTATTTGTATATGTATGCCTATACCAGTTTCTTTGGCCCTTTAGCCGGCCGGAGTAGCCGAGCGGTTCTAGGCGCTAAAGTCTGGTACCGCACGACCGCTACGGTCGCAGGTTCGAATCCTGCCTCGGGCATGGACGTGTGTGATGTCCTTATGTTAGTTAGGTTTAAGTAGTTCTAAGTTCTAGGGGACTGATGACCGTAGATGTTAAGTCTCATTGTGGTCAGAGCCACTTGAACCATTTTATATTAAGCTCCCGTTGGCCACACAGGGAGCTTGTGAATCGGGATGGCTGGGTGCGGATCTGAACAATGGACCTCACGACTGTGAGTGCAGTGTGCTAACCATTTCGTCACCACGGGCGGTAGTTTTTTTTTCTTTTATGCCCGACAGCATGCTGCCTTACTGTGTGCTTAAATGGTGGTAGCATCCTCTTGGATAAAATATTCCACAGGTAAAATAGTCCCCCTTCTTGACCATTGGGTATTACAGGGTGTTTCAAAAATGCCTTTACAACTTTGAAAATTCATATAAATTAATGCATAGAGCCCACAGAGGTGACTGTAGTGTCAACTTTTAGGGAAACAGACCAAGTTTTGTCTCGCGTAGTTCGCTAGCGCCGAATCGCCGGGCAAGTAGCGTTAGTAGCAGATGCCTTAAAGGACCCGAGCGTGCTAGCTGTGTGTTTTGGTTTGAAGAATTGAGGTCAGCGACAACAGTTCAGCGTAATCCCCGTACCAAGTACACTGAAGATCCTCCTCGTAGGCCCGCAATTTATGAGTGTAATAAATGTTTTGTAGAAACAGGGCACTCGGTAAGACATGTGAAATCACGAGGTCGTCTGACGACGTCACTGAGCGAGAGAGACAACGTTTTGCCGACAGCCCTGCGAAATCGACGCGGCGTGCATCTCGCGAACTGCAAATCCCACATACGACTGTTTGGCGTGTGTTGAGCAACCACTTGCACTTGAAAGCGTACAGGTTGACTATCGTACAAGCAATAGTAGTCACTGATAAAATTGCACGTGACAACTTCTGTGCGGACATGTTAAATCAATTACATGAGGATGAACATTACTTGGACAAAATCATCTTTTCTGAAGAGTCGACCTTCAACTTAAGTGGCAAGGTTAACATACATAACGGTAGGACTTGGGGTAGTGAAACTCCACATCAAACATCGCAACGTGTTCATGATAGCCCTAAACTGAACGTTTTTTGTGCATTGAACAAGAACGAAGTGCACGCCCCTCTTTTTTTTCCGTGATAGAACCATCAACGGGATAGTGTACCTGGATATGTTACACTAATTTTTGATACCACAGAACGAAATGTTTACTTCACGTAAGATGGTGCACAACCTTACCAAATCGCTGACATCCGGGATTTTCTCATTGACTGCTTTCCAGGTCAATGGTGGCCGCCACATTCCCCAGACCTGATACTGCTCTTTTTGGTGGTAAATCATAGAGTGTATCCTGTTTGTACCTCCTGTGTCCGCTTCTCTACCTAAGAGCAAGAATTTACGCCGCAACTGAGCAAGCTACGCCTGCAATGCTGCAGCGAGTTTAGGAATAAAATGACTTCCAATGGGATGTGTGCAGGATAACCCACGGAAGCCACATACAACATCTTCAGTTTAAGATTTCAAAAAAACTTGATGTGTTTCCCTACAAAATAACACTAAACCCAGCTCTGTATCTCCTTTCAATAAATTTATATGAATTTTTAAAATTGTAAAGTCTTTTTTGAAACACCATGTAAGTAGGCTGTGTAGGTTTTTATGTTGGTAACGCCACGTAGCGCTCTGTATGAAAATCACTGGCTGTGCTGAGTGCAATCTGTGGCTGGTTGGACTCATTGTCGGAATAATCGCTTTGTAGTGTTGGGCAGTTGGCTGTGAACAGCGCGTAGCATTGCACAGTTGGAGGGGAGCCGCCAGCAGTTGTGGATGTGGGGAGAGAGATGGCAGAATTTTGAGAGCGGACGATCTGGACGTGTGTCCGTCAGAAAAAGGAAATTTGTAAGACTGGATCTCATGAACTGATATATATATATATATATATATATATATATATATATATATATATATATATATATATATATATAATGACTTTTGAACAGTATTAAGGTAAATACATTGTTTGTTCTGTATCAACATCTTTCATTTGCTAACTATGCCTATCAGTAGTTAGTGCCTTCAGTAGCTAGGATCTTTTATTTAGCTGAAAGTATTGGCGCGCGCTGTATTGCAGTAGTTTGAGTAACGAAGATTTTTGTAAGCAAAGTGATTCGTGAAAGGTATAGGTTATTGTCAGTCAGGGCCATTCTTTTGTAGGGCTTATTGAAAGTCAGATTGCGTTGCGTTAAATAAATAAATAAATTGAGTGTCAGTTTAGTCTCGATCAGAATAAGTCAAGAGAAAAATGTCTGAGCACGTTCAGTTTTGCTCAGCTGCTTGAAATAACGTAAGAGGTTTACCAGCACAGTAATTCATAATTTTTCTAGGGGGACGTTTCAAGCATGTCGATCCTTTAGTATTTGAAGGGTACTGGAGAATTTAAATAGTGTAATGGATAGGTTGAAGATGGATATATTGGGAATTGTTAAAACACAAAAACGTGCAGAACAGGAGTTTTGGACAGGTCACAACAAAGTTTTCAAGACAAAATCAGCGATGGGTAAAGGAGGAGTACGTCCACTAACGATTAAGAAAACAGAAATGCGTGTACGCTACTATGAACAGCATAATGAAAGCATTAACGTAGCAAAGACAGACACAATTTACACAGCATTATAACAGTACCATTTTATGTATGCCAACTAGCTCCACAGATGAAGACGAGATTGACAGAATGTATGATCAGACAAAGAGAGTTATGCAGATATTTAAATTGGATAAAAATGAAACTGTGATGACTGACTGGGATTCAATAGTAGCAAAAGGAAAAGAAAGAAATATAATAGGACATGACCGTAGGAAATGAATGAAAGAGGAAGCTGCCTGCTAGAGTTATTTAATCATTGCCAACACTTGCTTTACGAATCATTTAGCATTGTAAGGGGGCTGGGAACACTGGCAAGCTCGCTGACAATGTCACTGAACTCAGATGTAGCGGTTGTGTCGGATTAGAACAAACGAGACAGCTAAATTTGAGAGTTTACCTATACTCTGCTTTAAGCAGTTTCTCCTCATCTTTAATTTACTGAAACTCCGTTGACATGATACAGCAGTCGCTGAAACTGTCACAAATAGTCTCAAAGCTATTTCGATGTTTGGCAACTGTCAACACATGGTTTGGAAAAAAAGAGACTTCAGAATTGGCGAATGGGAAGCTGTGTCACCTCTTTGCACTGGAATTTGAAAGCCCATATTTTGTTAACTGGCTCAGCTGTATCGATATTTTTGCTACATTTGGAACAAAACTCTAGTGCATGTTATTCAAAATACTTACTGGGTCGCTATCTGAGATGCTCAAAAACTGATAAGCTGTTTATAACTGAGGTTCCTTACCAACTAAAGGTATCTGTGGAGGCTCCCGCAACTTTAAAGCCGGCTGGAGTGGCCGTGCGGTTCTAGGCGCTACAGTCTGGAGCCGAGCGAACGCTACGGTCGTAGGCTCGAATCCTGCATCGGGCATGGATGTGTGTGATGTCCTTAGGTTAGTTAGGTTTAATTAGTTCTAAGTTCTAGGTGACTGATGACCTCAGAAGTTAGGTCGCATAGTGCTCAGAGCCATTTGAGCAATTTGATCCAACTTCAAATGTGTGAGACGACAGCAGTAAACAAAACATTTCAGGAAGCGCCCATTATCTTGGCCATCCAAGTATCTGAAGCACTTCTAAGAACTTCCCTCATGTCACATGATAACGAGTACAAATCAGCCACACCATGGATACCTGTCATAAGCTCTTTGCTTTTGAAATGTTTAGTACTAGGCTCATGTGTTCAGTTAATTACACTGAAAGAGCTGAATGAGGCGCAGTTTTAAAAGAAATGAAAATGAAACAAAAAAGGAGAATGTATATCATGGAATCAGAAAATACATTTAGTAAAGGTTTTAGTATTGGTATGAAGATATTAGGTTTCCTACACATACTTGGAAGAAACGGGAGAACGAGTAACAAGGAGACATGTGGGCACAGTGGGAGTTATGGTGGGGATCTCTTCACGAGAAGTGATAGCGTAAGAAAAGACACCGCCCGTTTACAGCTTTTGGCACCTGCAGCCGGTACATCATTACGGAGGTGTGAGGCGGATGGTATCATTACAACCACGTCAAAGTGTCGGGCTGCTCAATTTTTATGTTGGAGAGGAATTGGTTCAAATGGCTCTGAGCACTATGGGACTTAACTTCTGAGGTCATCAGTCCCCTAGAACTTAGAACTACTTAAACCTAACTAACCTAAGGACATCACACACATCGATGCCCGACGCATGTTTCGAACGTGCGACCGTAGCGGTCGCGTGGTTCCAGACTGTTGCGCCTAGAACCGCACGGCCACACCGGCCGGAGGAGAGGAATTCGCGTAATTATTAACTCTGAATAGCGAAAGATGTAAGTAAAATTACTTATTTAAATAAGAAAACTTAGTTTTGTCCCAAACTGCTCAGGTAGTTAACACTTACGTACTATAATGGAAAAGAAATGCGAATGGCGTCCATTACACTGATAGTATCGCATCACAGATTTCATTTAGCTTTAAAAGCCATCATCCTTCACGAAATTTAGGGTAGACATTTCACAAATCAACCTGCCGCTTTGCTTTGATTTAATGTTAAACATATATAGTTTTTGATTTCGCTACGAAAAATATGCTGAATCGTAAAAGAAACTGGTGCAGGCATGCGTGTTCAAATACAGAGATATGTAAACGGGCAGAACACGGCGTTGCGGTCGGCAACGCCTGTATAAGACTTGTGTCTGGCGCAGTTGTTAGATCGGTTACTGCTGCTACAATGACAGACTATCAAGATTTTCACGAGTATACCGTGAATATCATGAACCCTGTAAAGCATCAAATCTCCGACATCGCTGAGGCCGGAAAAAGATCCTGCAGAACTGAAGAATCGTTCAACGTGACAGAAGTGCAACATTTCCGAAAATTGCTGCAGATTTCAACGCTGAGCCATCGACAAGTGTCAGAGTGCTTCTTGTCTGGTCACCTTCACCCATTCACGTCCATTGTGCCTGCTGGCGGTCTCGTGGAATTCCAGCAGGACAATGCGATAACCTCTCCCCGCCCCCCTCCACCCCCCCCCCCACACACACACTTACATACACACACACACACACACACACACACACACACACACACACACACATACACACACACACACACGTCCAGAACTGCTACAGAGTGGCTCCAGGAACTCTCTTCTGAGCTTAAACACTTCCTCTGGCCACCAAACTCCCCAGACATGAACATTATTGAGCATATCTGGGATGCCTTGCAACGTGCTGTTCAATGTCGACCCCCTCGTACTCTTACGGATTTATGGACAGCCCTGCAGGACCCACGGTGTCAGTTCCCTCCAGCACTGCTTCAGTCATTAGTCGACTCCATGCCATGTCATGTTGCGGCACTTCTGCATTCTCGCGGGGTCCTACACGATATTAGGCACCGGTACCAGTTTCTTTGGTTCTTGAGTCTAGTATCAAAGTGACCACTGTCTTAGTTGCCGCTGAAGTAGAGGATGGTGAGGTTTCACTTCTGTGTAGCACTGTCTAAAGATTTTCAGTGTAGTAGTAGTGGTAGTAGTAATAGGCTTCTGACCTACTCGAAGCTCCCGGGCCGATGTCCCATGATTCCTCCAGATGCTCCTGCCTTGTGCTGCCTTTTGCCAGTTATTTATTCCCAATCTTTCGCGTATGCAGTCAATTTCATTGCGCCAAGCACTCTTGGGTCTCCCCCTTGGTCTTTTGCCATATGGCTTCTCCCTGAGTGTTCTTAACAGAATTTGGTCTTCTATCATTCTCATCAGATGTCCAGCCCACTGCAGTGTTCTAGCATTTATTAAACTTCCTACCATTGGTTGTAGTGATAGCTCATGCAACAAAACAAAAAAAAAAACGGCTGAAATGGCTCTAAGCACTAAGGGACTTAACATCTGAGGTCATCAGTCCCTAGAACTTACAACTACTTAAACCTAAATAACCTAAGGACATCACACACATCCATGCCCGAGGCAGGATTCGAACCTGCGACCGTAGCGGTCGCACGGTTCCAGACTAAAGCACCTACAACCGCTCGGCCACCCCGGCCGGCATAGCTCATGCACTTCTATGTTGTATCTTCTCTTCCAGCATTGTCATTCACGGTCATAATGTGGACCAAAGATTTTTCTATAAACTTTATTGTCAAACATTTGTAAATGCTGGTGTTCTGTTTTCGTTATACTCCATGTTTCTGCACCATAGATTAGAACTACCGCAATGATTATATTATACAACTTTATTTTAATTTTCCTAGTCAGCAGTTTGGATCCTACAAGATTTTGTGTTGCATAATAGGCTCGGTTAGCATTTTTCAGTCTCACTTTTATTTTTACCTGTCTCTGATTTTGTTCGTCTATCACTGATCCCAGAAATCTGAACAGTTCAACACGCTCGAATTTGTGTTCACCAACTAATAAATGTATTTAGTGTGCTATGATAATACTAATTGTACTGGCGAAGCTTGAACACCTTTTCAATATTTGCGTCTCATTCAGTAAACAAATTCCAGCGCAAAGTTCTCTTGAACCTCACCATAATTACTTTCCAGCTTCAGGAGGATCTGCCTATGTGTCTGAGTGTAAGAAGTGTTCATACCAGCGGGCTCGACCTGAAAGTATTACGTGGCTCAAGCGCTACTTCCGAAATTTCACACGTGCAACTCCTTAACACGACTAATTGTCTGTTTGGAAACAGAACTGTAGATATCACACTCGCGTTAACGTTAAGGCATAAACGAGCAAGTAATTTATATGACTCGAAGATCCTTTACGACTGCGAGAGGCAGTTTGTTTCTGACTCGTGATATAGAAACTCTGACAGAACGTGGAACATTAGAGTCACAAAGGAGTTATTTACTTCTCATTTAGAATTGCGGAGAGTAGAATCTCAGTGGAACTGTAAATAGCTGCATTTTTGTCAGCTGCCATCTTGAATCCCGAATGCAATTTACACTACTGGCCATTAAAATAGCTACACCAAGAAGAAATTCCGATCACAAATGGGTATTCATTGGACAAATATATTGTGCTAGAACTGACATGTGATTACATTTTCACGATATTTGGGTGCATTCATCCTGAGAAATCAGTACCCAGAACAACCACCTCTGGCCGTAATAACGGCCTTGATACGCCTGGACATTGAGTCAAACAGACCTCGGATGGCGTGTACAGGTACAGCTGCCCATGCAGCATCAACGTGATACCACAGTTCATCAAGAGTAGTGACTGGTGTATTGTGATGAGCCAGTTACTCGGCCACCATTGACCGGACGTTTTCAATTGGTGAGAGATCTGGAGAATGTGCTGGCCAGGGCAGCAGTCCAACATCTTCTGTATCCAGAAAGGCCCGTACTGGACTTGCAACAAGCGGTCGTGCATTATGCTGCTGAAATGTAGGGTTTCGCAGGGATCGAATCAAGGGTAGAGCCACTGGTTGCAACACATCTGAAGTGTAACGTCCACTGTTCAAAGTGCCGTCAATGTGAACAAGAGGTGACAGACGTGTAACCAATGGCACCCGATACCATCACACCGGGTGATACGCCAGTATGGCGATGATGAATACAGGCTTGCAATGTGGGTTCACCGCGAAGCCGCCAAACACGGATGCGACCATCATGGTGCTGTAACCAGAACCAGGATTCATCCGAAAAAATGGCGTTTTGCCATTCACGCACCCAGGTTCGTCGTTGAGTACACCATCGCAGGCGCTCCTATCTGCGATGCAGCATCAAGGGTAAGCGCAGCCACGGTCTCCGAGCTGATAGTCCTTGCTGCTGCAAACGTCGTCGAACTGTTCGTGCACATGGTTGTTGTCTTGCAAACGTCCCCATCTGTTGACTCAGCACGATCCGTTACAGCCATGCGGATAAGATGCCTGTCATCTATGCTGTTAGTGGTTCGAGCCCGTTGGGATCCAGCACGGCGTTCCGTATTACTATCCTGAACCCACCGATTCCATATTCTGATAAAAGTCATTGGATCTCGACTAACGCGAGGAGCAATGTCGCGATTGAATAAACCACAATCGTGATAGGCTACAATCCGACTTTTATCAAGTCGGAAACGTGATGGTACGCATTTCTCCTCCTTACACGAGGCATCACAATAATGTTTCACCAGGCAACGCCGGTCAGCTGCTGTTTGTGTATGAGAAATTGGTTGGAAACTTCCCTCATGTCAGCGTCAGCACGTTGTAGGTGTCGCCACCGGCGCCAACCCTGTGTGAATGCTCTGAAAAGCTAATCATTTGCATATCACAGCATCGTCCTCGTGTCGGTTAAATTTCGCGTCCGTAGCACGTCATTGCCGTGGTGTAGCAATTTTAATGGCCAGTAGTGTAGTGAATTGCTCTCACACAAGAGAAAGATCTATACTATGATGCAGCTAGAAAAATCGTTTGCGGCAAATTATAATTTCATGAATGGAAAAGCTGCGTTCAATTCTCTGGTTACTTTAACTTCTCCCTTTTTTGTAGCTCGGAACACTATGGTATGTCGTAACTCGTAGGCAGCTCTGTATCCTGGTAAATCAGTAGAGCCTGCACCATGGTCATTTATTCTGTATTTCAAGACATTAAATTCTGGATTTTAGCGAAGCTGATACACAACCTGCAGAGTGAGTACGTCATGGCACCCAAGACGGCTTGCCCAAGCGTACAATTGTGCCTCTGATTATTCCAAGAATTTTCAGAGACGACGGTCGCTGTAATTGTGCAGAGCCACAGAAATTTTATTCCATGTGGAGTAATTAAATTTGTACCTGAAACAGTGGGAGATAATAGTGTGAAAATACCGGGTGGTTATAATTAAACTTTCCCTGTTTAACACCTCATAATACTCAAACTCATTACCGTGCATGTACAAAACTTGGTAGCATTAATGTCCAGAGTATGGTGTGCGTGATTTCCAGGCGTCACAGCACCACCGTCCAGTTCCAACTGTTGCCACCAGGTGCCGTGATCAGTCACTGTGATTCATAGTCTTACACACCTGACCAGTTGCAGTGCACTTGTCCATATGTCAACAGGAGCTTGGACGAAAGGAGCAGCGCATTATTGGTGAAGCTCTGTTACCAAAACAACAGCAGCTCTACTTCCAGAATATCGCCGACTGAAAGGATTACGGAAGGGCCCTCTTCCTCCACGTGCTGTGTGGAGCACGATGCAGAAGTTGGAATCAAGTGGAGAACTGGGCGTCGCTCCAGTTAGAGGCCGACGACCGGTTGTACCACAGCTGGTTGATGGAATCGCTGTTGTTATGGCCGACAACGCTGCGTGCAATTCCCTTCTTCCAGTATGCATGATGCAAGATGCTTCGAACGGTTGTGAAACGGTTTCCGTACAAGATCTATGTAGCATATTGCACCACAGGAAGCATAACGACGTCTTGACTTTGCTGTCCACTTTCTAACAAAGATTGAAGTTCACCGAGAGATGGCCCTGGGCCACCCTGCGGACTGAGGAAGCTCATTTTTCTGTAACGGGTGAGCTGAACACACAGGGTTGCCGAGTGTGGGGATCTTCACCTCCAGTCACTGAGCACGAACTTCCTCTTTATGTCTAACGTGTCACCATATGGTGTGGCTTCAGGGCTACTTTCATCACTGGCCCATTCTATTTTGAACAGGTTGTCGCTCAAGGACCAAAGAAGTGCAACGTGACTGGCCGGCACTACTGTGATACGCTTCGCCAGCACCTCATAACTGCCCTACAGGAGAAAGATGCATTGAACACTTCAGTTTTCATGCAAGATGTGTTCCCACCACACATCACTCGTGAAGTTCAACTGCTTCTCCGAAACACATTTGGAAACGATCGATTTATCACCCGATCGTTTCCAAATGCCTGGATGGTAAGATCACCTGATGTCACTACCTTTGATTTCTGGTTGTGGGGCTACGTGAAAGACAGGGTTTACCAGGGGAACATTCACACATCTCGGAGGTTCGAGTCCTTCCTCGGGTATGGGTGTGTGTGTTGTCCTTAGCATCAGTTAGTCTAAGTTGGGTTAAGTAGTGTGAAAGACTAGAGACCGATGACCTCAGCAGTTTGGTCTTTTAGGAATTCACGCACAAACATTCACACATGTTGATCTGAAGCGCAGCATATCAAGAGAGTAGGCAGCATATCCACAGACATGCTTCGTTCCACTGGGCAGAATGCAATCCTGGGCTTTCACAATCTTCTGGACGCTGGTGGGCGCCATATTGAATCCCTTTTGTAGCAGTAACGGTACCAGTTGGTAATTCCGAGATGCACCGTAGCCGCACATTAAAAGTGTTTCAGTTGAATTGATTCAGTATTATTTCACTTCCCCATGTCCTTGACATTGATGCTGCCAAGTTTGATACTCGCACGGTAATTAGTTTCTATGTTATAACGTGTTAAATTGGGAAAGTTCAATTGTAACCATCCGGTACTGCGGAAGCGACATCACTCGCCCAAATGTTTCCATTCGAGTAACTAGATATTATTCAATTGGCTCTGAGCACTATGGGACTTAACTGCTGAGGTCATCAGTCCCCTAGAACTTAGAACTACTTAAACCTAACTAACCTAAGGACATCACACACATCCACGCCCGAGGCAGGATTCGAACCTGCGACCGTAGCGGTCGCGCGGTTCCAGACTGAAGCGCCTAGAACCGCTCGGCCCCTCCGGCCGGCAGATATTATTCAGTCATAATAATGTATTACTTCAACTTTCACAGTGGGGATATTCCAAGGATTCTGTTCACCACAAAAAATGAACTACTTCATACTACTCTAGAGCCGTAGCATTGCAATAACACAGCTATAAATTTTAGAAATGTCAAATTTAGAATATGAAAAGTTTTGCATTATACAGGATGATTCAAAGAGACTTCTACAGATTTACATGGCACGTGCAGCATACACCAAGGATCAGTAATTCCATACGAACCGGGGCCCGCAAAGACCATCCGGGGCTACTAAATGGCGTTGCAGTTATTCGGTCACATGCTACAAACTGACTCCCACTATAGGAGGTGCTCAAAGTTTTGCCCAGATGCATCGAGACACGCCTGACGTCGACGGTGCATTGAACGGCGCACCCTCTCGAAGATGCCTGGTGTTACTCAGACATCCTTCCGCCGCAACAATCCTGCCCACTAGGTCCTCCGGCGTTGTAACAGGTGCTTCGTACACCAGGTCTTTCAGATACCCCAACAGGAATATATCGACTTGGATCCGGTGATCGTGGTGGCCATGCGACTGGCTCCCCACGTCCCGTCCAGGGGCAGGGTAGGCTGTACTTGTTCACAGAAATGCAGGGGGGGCGGGGCGGGTCAGTCGTGCTGAAATCGAATGTGGCGACGAAGTGAGATGCGAACCATACTACATTTCACGCAGCTAGTCGTTTCTTCCATTGGCTTTTCCTCACACATCTACATTTACATAGGGACTCCGCAAGCACCCGTACGGTGCGTGGCGGAGGGTACCTGTACCACTACTAGTTATTTCCTGTCCTGTTCACTCGCAAATAGGACGAGAGCAAAACGACTGTCCCCCTCCGTATGAGCCCTAATATCTCGTACCTGATCTTCGTGATCCATACCACCAAAGTACGTTGGCGGCAGTCAATGTCAAATTACGGTTAGTTCAAATGGCTCTGAGCACTATGGGACTTAACATCTGTGGTCATCAGTCACCTAGAACTTAGAACTACTTAAACCTAACTAACCTAAGGACATCACACACATCCATGCCCGAGGCAGGATTCGAACCTGCGACCGTTGCAGTTCCACGGTTCCGGACTGCAGTGCCTAGAACCACACGGCCACCACGGCCGGTCAAATAACAGTTCTCTAAAATTTCTCGCCGTATCATTCCTTTGCTTTAGGAATGAGTTTATGTGGTGGCTTCCCCGCAGAGTCTCCAAAACACTTCCTTTTCACAGGTGCAACTGTATTTACAGATTTCTTACCTTTTGTATGTATTAGCTGTGTTTTGTAAGGGCTGATCGTCAGCTCACAGGCTCCTTGACTGGGTCTTGAAGGGTGGAAAACAGTGTACTACGAAAAAAAATTGTATCTCCGTTTGCTGTCTTTTTAAGTATTTTCTTAATTATTTTCAGTGTAACTCTCAATTTCTGGCTTAGGTACGCATTACAGGAGACATCGTTAATCTGCTCCCTGAGCCTTATTTAGTTGTACCGGTACAGTTAAACACAGCTCACTCGAGCAGCATTTCTGTTGCAATATTGTAATGCAAAATGATTACTGGGTTACTGACTTAGGATAAGAACACACTGGCGACTTCATCATTTTATTTCTGCAAATTATGTTGCTCTAATAATTATAATAATGGCGTGTGACGAGGGCCTCCCGGCTCACTTGAGCAGCATTTCTGTTGCAATATTGTAATGCAAAATGATTACTGGGTTACTGACTTAGGATAAGAACACACTGGCGACTTCATCATTTTATTTCTGCAAATTATGTTGCTCTAATAATTATAATAATGGCGTGTGACGAGGGCCTCCCGTCGGGTAGACCGCTCGCCTTGTGCAAGTCTTTCGATTTGACGCCACTTCGGCGACTTGAGCGTCGATGGGGGTGAAATGATGATGATGATTAAGACAACACAACACCCAGTCCCTGAGCGGATAAAATCTCCGACCCATCCGGGAATCGAACCTGGGCCCTTATGATTGACAGTCTGTCGCGCTGACCACTCAGCTACAGGGGGCGGACGCTCTGATTATTGTGAACACACTTTAAGGCTCATTATACGAGCATGTTTCTTGTGGTGGAGACTTTAACGGTACATTATACACGTCGTCTCTTTTCTGATTTCCTGCAAACGAACCGCAAAGATTAAAGATTCATGCCTGAAAACTAATGTTCTTTCGTGTATATTCGCCTATAGACAGAATATTGTGTTCCCGTATAACAGTAATTCTCTTCGCCATGTACACTATAAGTTAGGTGAAGGCTACAACAAAATCAAAGATGGCTTCAGACCACCACGTTCCCAGCGCCTAAAACTCATAGCTCACAACGCGGCTACAAGAAGCACGTAATTCACACTGAGCTCACAAAGTGTCAGGCAGTGCAAGAGGTACGGATTCCATTGTAGCGCAAAAAATAAGGAGCCGGTAAAATATAGGAAAATTTTCCTATTACGTACTGCAGCTCGTTATAGACTGTTCATTACGAGACAGTCATGTGGTATATCTTGTCAGCCATGTACACAACTAATAGAATTTTCGAACTATCAACCTATTATGTCATACTGACAGTGAAAACGCGATAGATACTAAAATTTCCTCATGTGTTCCAGAAGCAGATACAACTAAAAGTGAATAATGCCATCCAAACAGGACCAGTGGTACATCTACATCTACATTGTTACTCTGCAGTTCACATTAATTGCCTGGCAGAGGGTTCATCGAACCATTTTCATACTACTTCTCTACCATTCCACTCTCGAAAGGTGCATGGGAAAAAGCATCGCCTAAATCTTTCCGTTCGAGCTCTGATTTCTCTTATTTTATTATGATGATCATTTCTCCCTATGTAGGTGGGCGTCAAGAAAATTTTTTCGCATTCGGGAGAGAAAGTCGGTGATTGAAATTTCGTCAATAGATCTCCCCGCATAGAAAACCGCCCTTGTTTCAGTGTCTGCCACCCCAACTCGCGTATCATATCAGTGACACACTTACCCATATTGCGCGATTCCACGAAAGGAGCTGCCCTTCTTAGAGCTTTTTCGATGTCCTACGTCCTACCTGCTAAGGATCCAATATTCCAGCACAGGACGGCCAACTGTAATGTAGACTGTCTCATTAATGGGTTTGTCGCATCTTCTAAGTGTTCTGCCAACAAAGCGCACTCTTTTTCTTCGCCTTCCCCACAATATTATCTATGTGGTCCTTCCAATTTAAGTTGCTCGTAATTGTAATTCCTAAGTATTTAGTCGCATAGACAGCCCTTAGATTTGCATGATATATCGTATACCCAAAATCTATCGGATTTCTTGTAGTACCCATGTGTATGACCTCGCACTTTTCTTTATTTAGTGCAAATTGCCACTTTTCGCACCGTACAGAAATTCTGTCTAGATCATTTTTTAATTGCAACTGATCGTTTGGTTTTACTAGATGGTAAATTACAGCGTCATCTGCAAGCAATGTAAGGCGGCTGCTCAGATTATCACCTAGATCATTTATGTAAATCAGGAACAGCAGAAGGCCTATGACACTACCTTCCGGAACGCCTGATATCACTTCTGTTATGTCCGATGAAATACTGTCTATCACTACGAACTGTGACTTCTGAGAAAAAATCACGAACCCAGTCACACTACTGAGACGATACTCCATATTCACGCAATTTGATTAAAAGGCGCTTGTGAGGAACGCTATTAAAAGCTTTCCGGAAATCCGGGAATATGGAATCGATCTGAGATACCTTGTCGACAGCACTCATTACTGTATGGAAATAAAGAGCTAGCTATGTTGTACAAGAACCATATTTTCTGAATTCGTGTTGGTTATGTATGAATAAGTCATTTTCTTCAAGGTGATTCATAATGTTAGAGTACAGTATATGCTCCAAAAGCATACTGCAAATTGAGGTCAGAGCTATGGGTCTGTAATCCAGTGGGTTAATCCTATTTCCTTTACTGAGTATTGCTGTGACCTGTCCTACTTTCCAGTTTTTAGGGACAGACTTTTCGTCAAGTGAGCAGTTGTATATGATCGATAAGAAAGGCGCTGCTGTGTCTGCATACTCTGAAAGTAACGTGATTGTTGTACCATCGGGACCGGAATACTTGCCGTACTTAAGTGATTTGAGTTGTTTCGCAACATCTAAGATACCTACTTTTATGTCACTCATGCTAACAGCTGTTCTGATTTCGAATTATGGAATATTTACATCGTCTTCTATCGTGAAGGAATTACGGAAAATTGTATTTAGTAACTCTGCTTTAGTGGCACCATCATCGGTAACATTTCCATCACTATCGCGCAGTGACGGTATTAACTGTTTTTTTGCCACTGGTGTACTTTACGAATCTCTTTGGGTTTTCTACAATACTTTGAGACAATGTTTCATTGTGGAAACTATTAAAAGCATCTCGCATTGACGTCCGCATTAAGTTTCGAGCTTCCGAGAAACTTAACAAGTCTTGCAGGTTTTGTGTTCTTCTGAATTAGGCATGCTTTTTTCGTTGCGTCTGCAACTGTGTTCTGACGTGTTTTGTGTACCATGGTGAATCAGTCCTGTCTCTACTAACTTATGCAGTATGAATCTATCTACTGCTGTCGATACTGTATCTTTGAATTTGAGCCATATCTGGTCTACACTTATATAATTAGCTTGGGAGGAATGGAGGAAGGCATCAAGCGAATTTTTATCTGCTGCTTTAAATAGATATATTTTTCGTTTATTTTTAGTGGTTTTGGTTGATATGGTTTTAAGCCTCGCTACAATGATCTTGTCTTCACTATTCCCTGTATCTGTCATGACGCTCTCTATTAGATCAGGATTATTTGTGGCTAAGAGGTCAAGTGTGAACTAATTGTACAAAGTAATTCTCAGAGAGAGCATTTAGTACAATTTCGGAAGATGTTTTCAGTCTACCACCGGCTTTGAACATGTATTTTCGCCGACAAATCTCCGGTAGATTGAAGGCTCCACCAATTATAACTGTATGAGTGGGGGGTACTTATTTGCAATGAGATTAAAGTTTTCTTTGAACCGTTCAGCTATTATATCATCTGATTCGGGGGTCGGTAGAAGGAGCCAGTTATTATTTTGGTACGGCTGCTGAATATAACATCTACCTATAGTAATTTGCAGGAACTATTTCAACTTCAAGATAAGATACTACCAACCCACACTAAGACACCACCACCTACTTTATTTAATCTATGCTTTCTGAACACGGTTTGCGTCCTTGTAAAAATTTCGGCAGAATTTATCTCAGCTTTAGCCAGCTTTCTGTTCCTATAATGATGTCAGCCTCACTGCTTTCTATCAGCGCTTGAAGCTCTCGTACTTTTCCAACACATCTACGACAGTTTACAACGACAATACCGACTGTTGCTTGGTCGATTCTCGTCGTTCCTTTGCCCTGTACCCTTTAAGACTGGAGCCCTTTTTATCTTTTCTATGTAACCTAAATAGCCGACCGACCGCCATGTTGTCCTCAGCCGGTACACGTCACTGTGTGAGGATATGTAGGACTATGTGGTCAGTACACCCTTCTGCCAGTTTTCGAGAGCAGAGCCGCTACTTCTGAGTCAAGTAGCTCCTCAACTGGCCTCACAAGGGTTGAGTGCAGCCTACTTGTCAACAGCGCTCGGGAGAGCAAACGGTCACTCATCCGAGTGCCAGCGAAGCTTGACAGCGCTTAAATTTGGTGATCTCAGGGGAACTATTGTTACTGCTGTGGCAAAGAAGGCACGACACAACACTAATACTCTGAACATGACAAACTGGTTAACATAGAGCGTGAGCTGCATTCTGAGACCGTGATGTCCATAGGGATGAGTAACTTTAGGACGTCTAGAAGAAAATGTAGAATAGCTCTAATCGCAACTTTCCTCTTGGTTTGATAACCGAAAGTTCATGTCGCAATATAATGTTAATGTCTACTATTAAGGAAAGAATCTTGTGTTACCTGATTACCAATTTCGGCCGCGCGACCGCTACGGTCGCAGGTTCGAATCCTGCCTCGGGCATGGATGTGTGTGACGTCCTTAGGTTTGTTAGGTTTAAGTAGTTCTAAGTTCTAGGGAACTGATGACTTCAAATGTTAAGTCTCATCGTGCTGAGAGCCATTTGAACTTACATTTGTGGGACGGGTTCTGGGAAGGCGTAGACCATATGATCAAGTCACAACACACGGCACTGCAATGCGACCCATTACGGAGGACAGCTCCAGTGTATGGGGACGTTACAGTTCAGGGACGCACAGCTATGATCCTGACAAATTTCTGTAGCTCATACAAATGTTTATAAGTTGTATTGACAATGTTTGGGAGGAAGGGGACGTTGCTCAAGCAAAACCCCGTCGGCTGTGTTTATGGAACCAGTGCACACATTGTGGGCTGTGCAGTGACTCTACTGCCTCCATCACGTTTCTCTCACAGGACCATCATGTTAGCTTAAGAGAGGTTAGACTGTGTACCTCTGTGCCCAAAATGTCTTCTCTCCCTTCACGTGAGTGGAACAGGATGAGAACTGGACAACACTGCTACAAAGCTCCATCCACCAGGCATCGATCTGCGGGTCGTGGATAGTAGATATAGATGAAGAAAGTAAGGTCGGATTAGGCACGAAATGGAAACCACTGTGAAAATCCGATGGTACTTCGTGCAGATGTTTTCGGCAGTGTCTGTAGTGTGCCTGTCGATCGCTTCACGTTGCTCTTTTCACTTCAGACCGCAGAGTGGTCACGCAGAAGCAATTGTGTCTCCAGCCAAGTATGAGGATCTGTTTAGAGATTTCGCCTGAAACTATGCAGCCTGCATAACATAAATGCCATGTGTTTCTTTCTTCAAGACAATTTTCAGCCGCATTCTGCAGGGGCAACGAAGACGCTCCTGCAGCCTTTTCGATGGGAAGTGTTTGATCACCTGGAATACATCCCTTAATTGGCTCCCTCCGTCGCCGATCCCTGCTCAAATGAACAGCCAGCTACAAAGACAACATTTTGGCACAAGCAGTGTGTACCGTGAATTTACTTTCAAAATCTTTTCTTAATAACTTACTTTATTTACTAGCGATCCATCAAGAACATTAACACATTTAATCACACTATGTGAGCGTGGAACTAGTTGCCAGTAGGTAACTGATGAAAACAAATCAAATTTCTTTCAACAAATGGAAATTTTATTTCTAAAAGCCTTTTTTTAACAGATTTAATATTATAATCAGAAAGCAGCCTCTAAATATCAAGTTACAATTAAGTCAGAGGCAGGAAGAACGAATTCTTGGTTGTATGAGCTTTCAGGTTGAGAACCTTGCCACTCCCTTTTGACACGGCCGTACTCATGACACTCACAACAACCTTGAAAGACAGCGCTGGTGCAAATCTGCAACACACCAGATTACTTTAAACTAAAAATTTTAACAACTCACACAAACACATAAACTATGCACCCCGTAGGAAGCATGGAAATGGTACAAAACACTAACATTAAAAGATTTACTTGCCACCAAAGGTGCAACTTGATTTAAAAAGAAAAACTCTTACGGTAGAAGGGGGCAACTTTATATGCTAAAATGGCCATTTAAATAAAAACCAATGTAATGCAGTCTGACATAAAATATACAAGGTTGGCCAAACATGCTCTACGTTACACGTATACTGCCTCTCAAGATGATAGGTAAGATAGAAATATATACCAGCAGTACGGCCGTTACACTTCAAGCAATAAATTCGTTAACACTGAATCCGACAAATCTGACAGAGGCAGCTATTAACGTACGGTAGACAGACAGAGAGACAGACACTTACTGCCTAACAAATGCGGACGAGAGACAGACGAGCAAGCTGTGGACGAGAGACTGACCAAGAAAACAAGTAGAATTTAACAAGTAAATGAAACAACATATCACGAATCACTTAACTTCTAAGAAACTGCGATGTCTGGCGAAGACCTGGCGCACACCCACAAAACGCTCTCCCGAACAGTCCGCTGCCAGCCGCTTCAACGGACACAGGAAGGCACGCCGATCTCTCGTCTCACGGCGTCGCAGCTCGCACCGGCCAGACCGACGTCGTGGGTTGACTCCTGTTGCTCTCGTGTCGGCCGCGAAGCCACTACCCCTCGCTATACGGCGCGGCCCACTGGACTCACGTGGCGACCTCACATGCTCCGACGCTCAAGAAGGACAAGTCATCTGGTGTCTCAGTGCGCGACCGACCAACCGATCGATCCAACCGCCAATGACCATTGCCTGAACAAACTCGAGCAGACTGGCGGCCTAACACATGCTGTCACTCCGGACGACAGACAGACACTGACTGCCCCAGACTGACCCGGCTGACCAGCTCACCGACTGGCGAGCTCATAGCGCCCCTTTAATGCACGTGAACCGGCAACCTTTCCCCTTTCCCACCACAGGGAGACACCGAAGCTGCGATTGCCACAGCGGCGCCACCGCCAGAAACGGATGGCGACTGCTTCACGCTACGCGCTGCGGCGTGCCCTCCAAAAGCAATTTTTACCACGGCTCACAGTTTAGAGAATTGGCGGGAAGCACAGGCGGCTGGTTTCCGTGACGATGGTACTCGAAAGTTTCTACAACGACGCGACAAATGTCTAAGTTGGAGCAGAGACTATTTAGAGAGGTAGCCGCGAGGCGTGGCTAACTGTAGTGAATAAAAAAATTTGGTTTTTCATTGTGGTTTTTATTTTGCGACTGGTCGGACCTTTCTTTCAAAACAGCCCTTATAATTTGCAATCAAAACTTTTTTATAGGTTCTCGCAAATTATTTCGATCATCGGTTCAACGTTGCAACATCATTCACTGAGAGAGAGGGAGAGAGTGACAAAAGGCAGAGGTGGGTGGGAGGGGGGGAAGAGAGAGAGACAAAGAGTGTTTGTAGAGTGGAGACAGCGAAATCTTTTCTAAGGGTTAAAAAGAGGTAGTTAAATAGCCTTGGTGGATAAGAACAGTACTAAGCAGAGTCCAAACCAGGCACTGGCGTCAGGAACATGGAACTGCAAGTCGCTGCACACATTACAAAGGTCAGTGAGCTAGGGATCCTACACCTGTGCCCACCCTCCACCACAGCCCCCTGAAATGGCTGCCTCCAGGAACGCTGAAGTGTCTGCAGTGGAGGCCATGTCTGGGTGACACCAGACTCTGCCAGTCCTGAGCTGTGCCTGCAGCGGGCGCCTCCAGAATAGTTGCGGCCACCATTTCTCCCTCCCTCCACAGAGTCTGTGGGGAAGGAGCCTACAACTGTGACACGAATATGGAATGGATGTATTCAGGATGTACGTACTCAATGCCACGCACAGTCTCAGCTGCTTCACGCCGTGAGCGTCCACGAGAAGAATAACTATTTCCTTGGCCATGAAGCATCGTACATCCATCTGACGCACTTTGACTTAAGATATCTGTTTGTCTGAAGCGAGAAAAACAATCACACAGGCAATGGGGCGACGTCTCCAGCATCAAGGAGCATCATCACAGCGACCATTTATTCTGATTTCCTGGACGCAAACTGACTGTTATATAGCCAATAAATGCACAGCACATAGGAATAGCATGACGACGTCTTTTCGGAAGGGTCTCTGTTATCTATACAGTATCAGGATGGACCTTCCTGTGCACACGCTAGCTAAGGAGACTAAATATTGCCAGAGCGCATTTGTCATCACTGTACAGACCCTGCACACTGCGTGACGGCGTGGGGTGCTGCTGGGCGCACAACACAACCTAGTCGCTTAGCCAGCTTTATGAACAGTATTCGGTATATTTATGATGTGGTGAGGCTAATAGCTGTGCCCTACTATAGAGGTCTACCCAATATTAACACTGCCTATCCACTCCTAACGGACCTTGTTACAGATGGTGTTTGACTGCTGGACAGCCAATAGTTTCTCCGCATCACACACCCATTAAAACATTTCATCAGTGGTAGCTTTGTGACAGCCACTCGGCACCTGCTAAGATTGAAGGAATGTAGCGTATAGTCCTAACAGCGGTGGCTGACATAACCTTATCTGTCACTCAAGTGCACTTGTTCGATACCCAACTGTCAGATGTGCAAGCACTGGGCTCTAAATGTTGCACCCCGTATGAGTCCAAACCAGCTTAAAATTTTATCATATCCTCTGCTTACTATAGTTATGTACATGCTCATCCTTTTCCTGTTTCGCTATCCTTCCTGGAGTTGCCACTTTATTAGCCAGCAGTGCCAAAAGATTTAACTGAGTTTGAAAATAATTACAAATTGAAACTTCCTGGTGTGCAGGACCAAGACTCGAACTCGGGACCTTTTCCTCTCGCGGGCAAGAGATATGGGGACGGGTCGTGAGTCGTGCTTGGGCAGCTCAGATGGTAGAGTGCTAGGCCGCGAAACGCAAAGTTCCAAAATTCGAGCCTCGGTCCTGAACGCAGTTTTAATATGCCAGGAAGTTTCATACCAGTGCATACTCCGCTACAGAGTGAAACTTTAACTCGGGAATTACAAATTATTTATGGAATATGTACCCTACTGAGTCCGCCTCACAGAGTATTCACTCGATCCAAACAGAGCTCAGCAACAGACTTCTGAAATACAACCACACCCATTGTACAGATAATGAAGGAACGTACTGCTCGATGTTGTTTAAACTGAGGTCGATAACATATTTGCTCCAATCCAGTGCGAGCTCTCAATGAGATAGATAATGCATTCTAGCATTTCACATTCTTTGAAGTCCAATGTCTCTACAGGGTGAACGTTAACAAAACCGCCAGATTTCTGACCGGAAATGGAGCAAAGTACGTCTTATGAAAACGTGTCCAGAAATGGATGGTATGTGTGCAGCGACAACGATTCGTCCTGAAACAAAGTACAGAGCTGCATCGCAACCACATCGCAACAAATTGTTCAGAGTGGCCCCCACGGTACTGCAGGTGACATGGATAGTAACGGCTGTCACACAGGATACACATAATCGTGCTTTCGCTTACACCACAATGGCGGGCCACTTGTCCTGTAGAAACCGATCCTCCAAGTCTGGTGAACGCACAGTCCGCCGCCTGCGTCCGCCTGAAAGGCGATACGATTGGTGTCTGTGGGGCTACTTTCGACAAGCCCTGCTGCCTCTCGACCGCTTCCATCTGCTTGCCCGTACACAAACGCCATCTCGGCTTGTTCTCGAAAAGAATACCGTGCATTCTGCTGTTTACTGTACGCTGCGCCAATCACACAGTCTGCCACACACAGGGAACACACGGCGCGTGGTCAGAGGAACTGCCGTCAGAGCCATCTACCGTGGCAACGGTAGATTTCCGAACACATGTTCGTAGACCCCTTCTCCCTCCATTTACAGTCAGAAATCTATCCCGGCGGTTTGTCGGTTTTATTAACTTTCACCCAGTACTTTATCTCGTAGACAGATTGGATCAGCCAGCTCACATAGTGCACTCGTGACTTGACATTCTCACACCCGATAATTGGCACTCGAGATAAGCGCTAAGCTGATAAGCGCTACCTGAGTATGGTCACGCGATGACCGTGTGGAAGATAATGGTGACGTCACGCGGCCGCACCGGCCGCCGTCAGGTATATGATAGGTACGACAGGCCGCGCGTCTTCCTATAATGCCATCCAGTGGCTGCCGGGGCGTGTACTGTGCTGCGTGTGGCCAAACAGATCACTTCCCGACGTCTCTCCTTCCTGGCTCCAAGGTGAGTAAGGGCTCTGCAGGAACTGCTTGTCCTCTTTACTCTTACAGTTTCTTGATTTTTTGAGAAGGCGCTATATTACTCTGTCAGTTTACAGTTTGTCTTCCAGATAAGGTCTCAGTTTAGTTTGAATCTAGTAGTTCTGTAGTTGTGAAAGGAACACAGTCTAAACCGTGAAAAGGGTAAATCTTGGCACCGGACTGGTACTGCGAGGAGTCGATAGGCACCGTGTCCAGGTTTCCCACCATCCTTATGCTTTCCTGACCTGCGTCCACAGTATTACTGTTTTTGTATTCGAACACTTCTCTCCTTAAGCTAAAAAGCGTCACTCTTATGAACTGACGTAAGTTTAGGACAAGTATCAGGAAATAGAAAGTTATCCAGATTCAGAGCTTCATGATCTTGGGTGCAATTTTGTATGTTCTTTCAGTAAAAGACTTTTCTTAATTTCAGTAGCACACTGATTTGCACGCAAATGTCATCCAGAAAAGCAAGTGTGGCACAACTTGTTGAAAATCCTCATGCAGATATATAGAGACCCAGTTCTGCGTGCCATGTTATGTAGTGTGTCTTACACACATTGTTTAAACAGGACTGTATGGCAGAAAAACTTACACTACCGAATAGTGAAAAAGTGACAGCTGAATGCTAGCACAACTCAATATATTTCCAAGGAACTCTATTAGTATATCTCGTAAAGGGACAGAAGGTGTTGGTCTAACCACAAATCTAAATGGAACCATTGATTGTACAAGCATACAAAGAAAAGAATCACCTTTATTGCAAGGAGAGGATCGACTTTCTGAAATCGTCTACACATCACCATATGGGTAAAGATCCTTGATATCACACCCTGCAGCTATTCAGCTCGATAGGCCCTCGTTTATAAGCAATCGACGAAAAAAGACTTCGAATTTAATGTGACAGTTAATAGCAGTAATAAAGTAGCGTTTCTTCTAGACTGCTTGTGTGGTATAACTGATAAAGTAAAGCCCTCATGTGTAGAAAATTTGAAGTTCAAATCTCGTTAGGTGCTTTAAATTTTGTCTCTTTTTAAATCTTTGAACATTATTTTTATTCAACTAATTTATGAGAATGCAATTATTTAATTTCTTTTTCTTCACTACATTTTAATCATTGTATGATTTTTTTTCATTTGTTCTCATTTTTTCTTTGCATCATTCTTTTTCCGCTCGCAATTTGTGTGAATGTGAATATAATAATATTTATTTACCATAAGATGTAAGTATTAGAAAATGCGAATATATCGCTTCTATAACAAAAAAGATGAAATATTCTATATGCATTCATTGTGAAAAGCTGTCAAAAGTCTATTTTTCGTTAGAAGATGTGTATTGTTTTGTGGTAATCATCATACAAACATTTAAAAGAAACCTAAATTCCTACTGCACCACGGACAAAATAACGCATATGAAGATTTAAACGGAAGAAAAGAGTATGAGTAAAACGAAATTCAAGCAAAATGAGCAATGAAACTAATGTATGCAATAACATGGAAGAAAAAATACGATGATAAAAGGAAATAAATTAAATCTAAATTAAACAAGATAGGATGGAAAATGAGACCAAATGAAGTAGCTAATATTATGATTAAGACGATATAACAAAGGAACAGAAATAAAGAAGTTACATTGAAACCGGTTAACTGAATGAAAATAATGATCAGCATCATTTAGATAAAATCTTAAAAACACAAAAATTAAAGTACCTGACGGGATTAGAACTCTCAAACTTCTGCACGTAAAAACCTCCCCTATCTTGTCTTTTTTTTTCATTTTGTTCGTAATTGTCAGTTTCTTTTGGTATGGATGAGTGTAACTTAACACTCGTTCGTAATTGATTCCTTTACTCAATTTCTTTTTTATAACAGAGGGTAGTCAGACTTCTAAAGAAATATCCATTACATCACACAATCATTCAATGGGATAGTGCATTTTTAAAGCTATTGAGTCATGCAAGATTCTAATATTTTTTCACCAATTATTTACAAATGGCGGCCCACCAGGATAAATAACTGGAGAGTGTGATACCTGGGATCTTAACCTATATCACCATACAGACGGTTTCAAAACCTCGATCTAACTGAGAGGGGAACTCCCCTTGTCAGTACTGCAACTTTTTCTTGGGCAGTTCTGCTGCATATTTCTTCTTTGCTTCTCCCACCTCCAACCATCTTGTTTCCTAAGTGAGTGAGTCAACGTCATGCACCAGCTGCTCACATACATGTACTCCAACATTGGTTTTTGTCTTATGTCACTAACCATAACTTTTCATGTAGTCTCAATTTTGTGTATATTTTACTCTTTCCCCATAACTTGCCCAGTTTTAAAAAACATGAATGAAGGATCAGGTAAAACGCGCTGTGTGATCAGTGTATCCATTCGTTTCACTTATATTATCTCACGTAACTCTATTCTCTCACTTTTTAAGTAAACCTCGTTTGTATAGATAAAAAACAATTTCTGGTACTGCCCGTTCTTGCCAGACTCTTTTCCAAGTATATCTCTTAACCTGTGTAGAGCACCTAACAGTAACATTTCTCTCGGTTTTATAGAGCTTCCAAATACGGTACCAGCCTCTGTAGTATATTCCGAGTTTCTTGACTACCTCAAACTTCAGTTTGTCATTAGACATACTAAACACATCCTATATATGTGGTACACCTACAAAAGCTATATTCCTTTCCATTCTTTGCTCTGTAACTAATTTTAGAACCAACATTCTAAGAACCTGGCATTAATTGTTTGAAGATCATGGTGATTATTACTTTATGATACACTCACAACTAGGCTACGCATTTCTTAAATTTGCATTTTGAAAAAGTCTTTTTTATCGCTGGGCATTGTAAATTTTCTGTCCAAATTCATGGTCAATTGTCCGTTGGACCGTGTAATGTGACCACCACCAACACTATGTGATCAAATGTATCCGGACTGCTGGCTGAAAATTACTTACAAGTTCGTGGCGCCCTCCATCGGTAGTGCTGGAATTCAGTATGGTGTTAGCCCACCTTTAACCTTGATGACAGGTGCCACTCTTGCAGGCATACGTTCAATCAGGTTCTCGAAGGTTCCTTGGGGAGTGGCTGCCCATTCTTCACGGAGTGCTTCACGGAGGAGGGGTGTCGATGTCGGTCGGTGAGGCCTGGCACAAAGTCGGCGTTCCAAAACATCCCAAAGGTGTTCTATAGGATCCAGGTCAGGACGCTGTGCAGGCATGTCCATTACAGGGATGTTGTTATAGTGTAACCACTCTGTCAAAAGCCGTGTGTTATGAATAGGTGCTCGATTGTGTTGAAAGATGCAATCACCCGTCCCTGAATTGCTCTTAAACAGTGGGAAGCAAGAAGGTGTTTGAAACATTATTGTAGGCCTGTACTGTGATAGTGCCACGCAAAACAACAAGGGGTACAAGCCCCCTCGATGGAAAGCACAACCACACCATAACATCACCACTGCCGAATTTTACTGCTGACATTACACACGCTGGCCGATGGCATTCACTGGGCGTTCGTCATACCCACACCATGCCATCGGATCGCCATATTGTGTACCGTGGTTCGTCGGTCCACACAACGTTTTTCCACTGTTCAATCGTCCAATGTTCACGCTCCTTAACCAAGCGAGGTGTCATTTGGCATATACTGGCGCGATATGTGGATTATGAACAGCCGCTCGACGATGATATAAGTTCTTACCTCCTGCCTAACTGTCATAGTACTTGCAATGGACCGTGATGCAGTTTAGAATTCTCGTGTGATGGTCTGGATAGATGTCTGCCTATTACACATTACGACCCTCTTCAACTGTCGGTGGTGTTTATGAGACGTATGACACAAGTGACACCCAATTGCCTGACAACGTTTGAAATCCATGAGCTCTGCGGAGCGCCCTATTCCGTTCTCTCAAGGTGCCTTGGCAGAATGTGGCCGCACAATGCACCTAATATGACAACGTATGTTTGTATGAGTGTCTGGATACTTCTGATAACATAGTGTACAGTGTACAGTATACAGTGAACACACACAGAAGGCTGGCAGCAGCGTTAGTTGTGGAGGGTTTATAGGGAGTGTGTAGAAGGCGAGGAAAACAACAGTCGTTGCTGATATAATGAGGAAAAAGTGATGTAGCTGTCGTCCAAAAGGGCATGATCACTCGCTTTCAGGCCAAGGGTGGAAGTATATCCGAAACGGCCGTCTAGGTTAAAGTGTATTGTGCGTGGCGGAATGGCTCTATCCAAAAGAGACGCCAAGGCAACTGTAGTGCACCAAGGGATCTAGATGATAGGGATACGTGATGGTAGCAGAGATGTGTATGGACGAATACACATGTGACTGTTGAGCAACTGACTTCTCATGAGAACCAAGGGGCTACCAACAGTGTCTCCTCATAGACCGTTCAGCGAACGCTGCTGGGTACGGGCCTCCGCAGCAGGTACCTGGTTCACTGCTGTTCATCGGCGACGAAGGCTGGAATCTGGACGCCAATACTGCAACTGAACGCCCACTGAGTAGCGACAGGTGGCATTTTGAGGTGAATTACTTTATATCCTCGAACAGGTTGAAACGTCTGCAATCAAACACCCTGTAACACTTGTCAGGAAGGTCCGGGCCAGAGTAGTGGGCGTTGTGGTCACGAGGAATGTTTTCAAGGCAATCCGTGAACTGAACGATCTTGTCGTTCTGGAAGGAACAATAGATCAACACAAGTATGTGTCTACCCTTTGGGACCTTGTCCACCCCTACATGCAGTATCTTGTTCTCGGCACAATAGCTTTTATTGGCAGATCAACGCAACGCATCACACAGTTTGCTCGTAACAGGATGAGTTTCTTACTCCCCTGGTCACGAAACTCCCTGGATTTAAACTCAATCGAGAAGCCGTGGGGCCATCTCGATCTTGACGTTGATACCTTCCAGGATGTTATTACCTTCCAGGACGTTGATACCTTCCAGGACGTTGATACCTTCCAGGACGCTGATACCTTCCAGGACGTTAATACCTTCCAGGACGTTGATACCTTCCAGGACGTTGACACCTTCCAGAACCTTGCTGATTCCCTTCCTGCATGTCTCGCAGTGGTCTGCAGTGCCAAAGCTAGTTATTGACGCTTTCGGTAGGTGGTCACGCTACTCTGACTGGACAGTGTAAGTTGCACATTAGTAGATAACCGGATTTCCGTTCCTCCTGCTTTTATGAATTTGTCAGTAATATTGTCTATTACCAAGTCTCTGTTTTTCCTCAGGTTTTTCAGGGCAAGTTCAAATTCCAGTTTTAAAATTAATGCACCAACGAGTCGTATGGTTTCATACCTGTAATTGCAACAAATGAAATGTGATTCAAATTCCCATTTAAAGGATACCCCCACGCTTCTAATGCAGTGATTAAAGATACTGAGTATCAGCTCCAACTGAGATTTTCTTCAGTCAGAGTTTGACGTTGTAACTCAGGACTTGTAGCAATAGGAATTATCTCATTACGACTACCAGCTGTCACTTTGTGGTGGTTCGACAACAATTAAAGAGCAATATCACATATGTTAGTAAAGGGCGGGACACCTTCTCTATGACTGTATCATGTATACCGCCCTTTGTATGGTTCTGGTGTCATCTTGTGACAGGAGTATTGAGAATATGCTGCGGTCTGGTTATGTATGCTACGCCAACATAAAGTTTACCACAAATGCACCCTAGCCTTTACTAGCACATCGTTGATCCCCAGCGTCAACTAACTGTTGCATGGTTACATGCAGGACTAGCGCTTAAGACCAGAGTAATACAGATTTCAGTGTTGGGACATCGTTATTTTTTTAAATAACTGGAGAAATCAGGAGGATAACTAGTTGAATAAAGTCCTAGTGTAGTTCTTCCTCGCCTTGTCAGTATTGTGCTAGATCTCGACTTCGAAAGTTTTCTTGTCTGTAACTGTAGAAAGGGATTAAGGAAATGAGATCTGGAGCCGTTCCAGGGCTTGTTCAGACGAAATACATTGAAACAAAGAGGAATTTCTTTAACCGGTACAGGATGTGTCGGTAACTATTGCCACCAAGAACAACTCCAAAGGTATGTTAGGAACGGATAACTTTGTGTGACAAAAGTTGCATGGGACAACAGGGGTCATAATATGACGTCGGTTTTTTGTTGCTTGGTGGGGTCGCTTCAGACATATGAAGCTCAACTTCGTTTTTTTTTTTTTTTTAAGTGCGATGCTACAGTTTGGTACTTATTTTCTGATAGCAGCTATCGAAACGAATCTAATGATGTTTAACAGTAAGGTCTTTGAAGGTCAACGAAGGTCACAAAGGTAGCATGAACGTCCATTTACAGAAGCTGTTCGCAGTGATGACCATTGGTATCAACGAAGTGCTGCAATCTTCTTATGACAGAGTGAGTGGTATTCCTTATCACTTCAGCACTTATCGAAGCACATGCTCTGACAATTCTCTCTTGCATATCTTCATGTGTAGTTGGAATATTTCTTTATACACAGTGTTTTTTAGGAATCCTCACAAGAAAAAATCCAGAGGCGTCAAGTCTGGCGAACGAATGCGTCCAATCCAACGATTGGGGAGATGTCTCTGCACCGCATTTCTAGCCATCAGCGAAAATTGTGCTGGACACCCATCGTGTTGCTTTCACCTTCTGTTCGTTATTCCTAAAGCTATTTCTTCCAACAACAGACCTAATGTTTCTTGCAGGAATGTGGTGTACTTCCTACCATTATGATTATCTTCGATCAAATAGGGGCCTATAATTCTGCCATCCAGAAGCCCACACCATACATTCAATGAGCATGGTTTTTGGTGTACAACTTGCCACAGCCAACGTGGATTTTCAGTTGCCCAGTAATGCATATTATGCAAATTAACATTTCCGTAGTTCATGAATGTAGCCTCGTCAGTAAATAAAATGAAATTAATAAATGTATCATCCCTCTTAATCTGAAGTTGAGCCCATCGCCAGAATTCAGTGCAACGCATACGACCTGTACCAGATAAATCTTGGCGGAGACTGATATGGTAAGGATAATATTTATGGAACTGCAGAACACGAGCAACACTACTCTGTCTCATGGCAGATACTCTCGCGATTTGACACGAGGTAACACAAGGATCTCGAACCACAGTGGCAAGAGTGCCTATTTCCGTTTCCTCGTTAGTAACTTTCCTCTGTCGGATGTGTTTCCGACGCATTAAAGATGCAGTTCTCAATTTATCATACACATATTTAAATGTATAACGTGTAGAGTGAATACCTTCAGGATATCTTTCAGCTTATAAGTCTCTAGCTGTCACTGAATTTCGATGGCATTGTCCGTAAATGAGAAGCATATCGACTTGTTCTTCAGAGGAATACATCATTCACATTCGCTTGATTCGGCGATACTAGTCTTACCGTTTCTATTAGTATTGTATTGCGAAACAGTCGAAATGTTTACATGTCAGTGGCACGTTAGATGGATACACCATAGTCGGCGAATATTTACTATTTTCACAATATCCGAGAGAGAATTGTCAGAGCACGTGCTTCAGTAAGTGCTAATGTGATAAGGAATACCACTCAATTAAGAAGATCTGTATTGATACCACTGGTCATCACTTCGAACACTTTCTGTAAATGCCACCTTTTTCAGCTTTGTTGACATTCAAAGACCTTACTGTTACAAATCATTGATCTCGATATCTGGTATCAGAAAATAAGTACCAAACTATAGCATCCTGCTTCAAAAAACATTGTTGACCATCAAATCACTGACACGATCCCATCTAGCAGAAAAAGACCCCTGTCATCCCATGCAGCTTTTGACCCTCAAACTTTTCAGCTCCTGTCATACTGTCGCAATTATTGTAGGTGGCAATCGTTAGTGAGTGACCCTGCAGATTTACAGTTACTCATCATTTTGCCAGAGACGTGATATATTGTTGCAGTTGATGTGTAAGAGAGAGTATTTACCAACTTCTGCTTTGTACAGATATGCGTGTGGCTCATGTAGATGTAGAGAGGGTGGTGTGTAACGGAAAGGGCTGGCCAGTGATACTGTGTTTCAGAATCATCCACAATGGAAGCAGTTAAGGACATTAAGGAGACAGTGGCCGTGGACCTGGGTGCCCTGCTGGACGCGGGCGATGGTGCCATAGTCACTTTGGTGGCGGGCGGCACGCGGCTGGTGGCTCACAGGGCCGTCCTCACAGCGAGGAGCCCCGTCTTCGCCGCCATGTTTGGCCACGACACGCTGGAGGCCAGCAGCGGCCAGGTGGCCATCCCTGACGTGGAGGGCCCCATTCTGCGCCAGCTGCGGGCCTACCTCTATACCCGGCAGGCCCCCCAGCTGCCAGCCATGGCCGCCCAAATGCTGGCCGCCGCTGACAAATACGGATTGCCGGACCTGAAAGCTGACTGTGAGCGGCACGTGGCAGCGCAGCTAGATGTGGAGACGGCAGCGGCCACCGCAGTGCTGGCGGTGAGGCACTCATGCCCCGATCTGGCTGCGACCGCAGTCGCCTTCATAAGGGCCCACGACTACCTGGTGATGGCGACGCAGGGCTGGGCAGACGCAGTGGTGAATCAGCCCAAAGACGTGCTCGAAGTGAGTCGTCTGCTTGCACAGCCACCACACAGTACCAGGTAAGCACTAGACATGCCAGCTGCCAGTGTCTCTTAATAATGTGTGTGTGTGTGTGTGTGTGTATGTGTGTGTGTGATGCCAAGCATATAATGTCTACAGTGTTCCCTTACATGTGTTTCTGCTCCAAAATAATCAATATCAATGGCCTTGCTGATAGCTGTCAATAGTATCAACATAACAGCTTTATTCAGTATCTAAATTTAATGACACTATGTAATCAAAAGTATCTGGACATCCCAAAAAACATACGTTTTTCATATTATGTGCTTCGTGCTGCCACCCACTGCCAGCTACTACATATCAACGACCTCAGATACTGTGAGAGAGCAGAATGGGGCGCTCCGCAGAACTGTGTGTGAAATCTTATGAGACTTAGCTGACAAGGTCATCAGTCCCTAAGCTTACACACTACTTAACCTAAATTATCCCAAGGACAAACACACACACACACACACCCATGCCCGAGGGACGACTCTAACCTTCGCCAGGACCAGCCGCACAGTCCTTGACTGCAGCGCCCTAGGCCGCTCGGCTGATCCCACCCGGCTCCGCAGAACTCAAAACTTCGAATGCAATCAGGCGATGGTGTGTCACTTGTGTCATACGTCTGTACGTGACATTTCCACACTCCGAAACATCCCTCGGTCCACTGTTTCCACTGTGATATTGAAGTGGAAACGTGACAGGACACGTAGAGCACAAAAGCGTACAGGCCGACCACGTCTGTTGACTGACAGAGAACGCCGACAGTTGAAGAGGGTCATAATGCCTAATAGGCAGACAACTATCCAGACCATCACACAGGAATTCCAAACTGCATCAGGATCCACTGCAAGTACTGTGACATTTAGGTGGGAGGTGAGAAAACTTGGATTTCATGGTTGAGCGGCTGCTCATAAGCCACACATCACGCCTCTAAATGCCGAACGGCGCATCCCTTGGTGTAAGGAGCATAAACATTCGACGATTGAACCGTGGAAAAACGTTGTGTGGAGTGAAGAATCACGGTACACAGTGTGGCGATCCGATTGCAGGGTGTGTGTAGGGCGACTGCCTGGTCAACGTCATCTTCCAGCATGTGTAGTGCCAAAAGTAAAATTCCGACGTGGTGGTGTTGTGGTGTGGTCGTGTTTTTCATGGAGGGGACTTGCACAGCTAGTTGTTTTGCGTGGCACAATCACAGCATACCCTACATTGATGTTTTAAGAGCCTTCGTGCTTCCCATTGTTGAAGAGCAATTGTGGGATGGCGGTTGCATCTTTCAATATGATCGAGCACCTGTTCATAATGCAAGGCCTCTAGTGGACTGGTTACACGACAATAACATCCCTGTAATGGGCTGGCCTGCACAGAGTCCTGACCTGAATCCTATAGAACCCCTTTGGGATGTTTTGGAACTCCGACTTCATGCCAGGCCTCACTGACCGACATCGACACCCCTCCTCAGTGCATCACTCCATGAACAATGGGGTGCCATTCCCCAAGAAACCTTCCAGCACCTGATTGAACTTATGCCTGCTAGTGTGGAAGCTGTGATCAAGGCTAAGGTTAGGCCAACACCATACTGAATTCCAGCATTACCGACGGAGGGCGCCACGAATTTGTAAGTCATTTTCAGCCAGGTGTCTGGATACTTTTGATCACATAGTGTATATTGTAAACGGTCCTATCACACTTCCCTGTGGTACTCCGGGTATTACCTTTACATCGGTCGGATTTGTTCCCTTAAGAGCGACGTGTCGTCACTGTCAGGGCAGCCCTGAGGAAGGCCACTTGCAATTGTGGCCGAAACCTCGAACAATATTGTATATTGACAATTCAGTCAACAGCGCCGAAAAATTTTATTGGAAGACTCAGTGGCGTATAATGTTTGCAGCCTGGGCAAGAGAGTGTGCATTCCTTACTCTGTGTGCTGTGCAGGCCACTTTAGGCTTCTTGATGTGCAGTACTCTTCATTGCTGTTTGCTATCTCTACTACTGCTGGCAGTGTGGTAGTTACAAACAGCGACATGCTGTCTTTTCAAGATATCCTACTGCAAACACATTACCTTTAAATCTATCTGTGTTATTCACAAGTAAAGTTTGGAAATGTTATTCACAACTGAAGTACCGATATAGTGCCACAACTGATATAGTACCAAACACACACACACACACACACACACACACACACACACACACACACACACACACACACGCACATGGTGTTATCCATGGTACAACAGTAATTTACTAAAACATGTTAATACCGGCAGTAACTGTCTGTGCATATGCTCCATCACAAAACGTATCGCTAGAGATTCTTGCAGTGCGAGCCACTAGTGGCCCAGCGCGACATCAGGAAAGAACACACAAAATTTTGAAATGGAGGGAAGAGCTGACAGATCTCATATCGCTGGCAACTCATTTGTTTACTTCTCAGAAACGGTTTTTGGACGCCCTAATAGTGAATTTTAAAATGTGCCAGAAGAGAGAATAAGTAATTAAAAAACTGTCTGCGACGTGCTTAGCATCGTAAAGATTGTAACTGTCTCGGTGTGTATCGAAAGCCACAAATGTACCGCATCATGCCTCAGTAAATAACGTTCCGAAATCCACTGTAGTTGTAGCCCTTGGGTGGACTGACCGAGACATGTCACTGACAGTTCCGGTCTCTCTTTATCTCCTCCATTTCTGAAAAACATCGGTTTGGTTCACTCCATGACGCTTGGACACTTCCTTGTTGAGAGCCCTTCCTGCCGAAAAGTAAGAATGTGTACGCAATTGAACCACGGTATTGACCGTCTAGGCATGGTTGCCGTGTACCTCCTTCCCGATGGAATGACTGGAACTGATCGGCTGCCGCACCCCCTCCGTCTAAATAGGCGATGCTCATGTATGGTTGTTTACATCTTTGGGGGAGGGAGGGGGTGGGGGGGGGGGTTCAGTGACATCTCTGAACAGTCCAAGGGACTGTGTCTGTGATACAATATCCATAGTCAACGCCTAACTTCCAAAGTTCTGGGAACCAGGTTGACGCATCTGTTCATGGATGTCATTCAGTATTTGAAGAGACTAATTGATCTGGAGAAAATACACTCCTGGAAATTGAAATAAGAACACCGTGAATTCATTGTCCCAGGAAGGGGAAACTTTATTGACACATTCCTGGGGTCAGATACATCACATGATCACACTGACAGAACTACAGGCACATAGACACGGGCAACAGAGCATGCACAATGTCGGCACTAGTACAGTGTATATCCACCTTTCGCAGCAATGCAGGCTGCTATTCTCCCATGGAGACGATCGTAGGGATGCTGGATGTAGTCCTGTGGAACGGCTTGCCATGCCATTTCCACCTGGCGCCTCAGTTGGACCAGCGTTCGTGCTGGACGTGCAGACCGCGTGAGACGACGCTTCATCCAGTCCCAAACATGCTCAATGGGGGACAGATCCGGAGATCTTGCTGGCCAGGAAAGTGGACTTACACCTTCTAGAGCACGTTGGGTGGCACGGGATACATGCGGACGTGCATTGTCCTGTTGGAACAGCAAGTTCCCTTGCCGGTCTAGGAATGGTAGAACGATGGGTTCGATGACGGTTTGGATGTACCGTGCACTATTCAGTGTCCCCTCGACGATCACCAGTGGTGTACGGCCAGTGTAGGAGATCGCTCCCCACACCATGATGCCGGGTGTTGGCCCTGTGTGCCTCGGTCGTATGCAGTCCTGATTGTGGCGCTCACCTGCACGGCGCCAAACACGCATACGACCATCATTGGCACCCAGGCAGAAGCGACTCTCATCGCTGAAGACGACACGTCTCCATTCGTCCCTCCATTCACGCCTGTCGCGACACCACTGGAGGCGGGCTGCACGATGTTGGGGCGTGAGCGGAAGACGGCCTAACGGTGTGCGGGACCGTAGCCCAGCTTCATGGAGACGGTTGCGAATGGTCCTCGCCGATACCCCAGGAGCAACAGTGTCCCTAATTTGCTGGGAAGTGGCGGTGCGGTCCCCTACGGCACTGTGTAGGATCCTACGGTCTTGGCGTGCATCCGTGCGTCGCTGCGGTCCGGTCCCAGGTCGACGGGCACGTGCACCTTCCGCCGACCACTGGCGACAACATCGATGTACTGTGGAGACCTCACGCCCCACGTGTTGAGCAATTCGGCGGTACGTCCACCCGGCCTCTCGCATGCCCACTATACGCCCTCGCTCAAAGCCCGTCAACTGCACATACGGTTCACGTCCACGCTGTCGCGGCATGCTACCAGTGTTAAAGACTGCGATGGAGCTCTGTATGCCACGGCAAACTGGCTGACACTGACGGCGGCGGTGCACAAATGCTGCGCAGCTAGCGCCATTCGACGGCCAACACCGCGGTTCCTGGTGTGTCCGCTGTGCCGTGCGTGTGATCATTGCTTGTACAGCCCTCTCGCAGTGTCCGGAGCAAGTATGGTGGGTCTGACACACCGGTGTCATTGTGTTCTTTTTTCCATTTCCAGGAGTGTAGGTTTATATTTACATAACAATATTTTTTCTTCTTTTCAACATAACCCCCTTGAACATTTATGAACTTGTTCCAACAGACAACAAGCTTTTTTATTGTGGCTGCAAAGAACTCTTTATCTTGATGTTTGAATCAATTTCTCACAAACTTTTCCACGTCCTTGTTGTACCAGAACCTCATCCCACGTAATGCCTCCTTCAGTGCACTAAACAAATGTAAATCACTAGGTGCTAAATTAGGACTGTAAGGGGTATGAGGCAGTACTTTCAAGCCCATTTAGTTGAGCAATACGAGGACGTGAAATTTTTTGCTGGAGAATCACACCTCTCCTCGAAGATCCTCGATGTCCCTTAACCTTGTTTAAAAGCAATCCCAGTAGTAGGCCTGTTGGATGTTCATTGTAAGGTACTCTTCGAGATAATCACAAAAAAACTAGACCTTGACCACCCTAAAACACCAGTCAACATGACTTTTCCTGCAGATGCTTGGGTTTTGAATTATTTCTTGACAGGTGAGTTGGTGTACTTCCACTCTGTGCTTTGGTCTTCTTGATTCTGGCTCATAACAGTGAACCCAAGTTTCATCACAAGTTAAAATTTTGTTGAGGAAGTGCTCACTTTCTCTTTCATAACGTTCCTTCCGCTCTGTTCACACTCTCAACCTCGTTTCCTTGTGTAGACGCGTCAACCACCCTTGGGATCCATCTTGCACATACTTTGCAGTACTTCAGCTTATTAGAGATAATGTTATGAACTGTACCAGTACTAACATGAGCCTTATCAACTATCATTTCCACAGTCACGCGGCGGTCGGCACGAATAATGTCATCAATTCGACTTTGAAGTGAGGGAGTTGAAACGGCAACTGGTCGGCCAGAACGGTGTTCGTCGGTCACTGAATCACGACCGTTTTTGGACTGCAATACCCACTTGTAAAAATTTGCACGATTCATATGACCTTCAGCGTAAACTTTAGACATTCTACAGTATATTTTCAGGGATTTCTTGCCTTCAGTAAGTAATAAACAAATAACAGAACGTTCAGCTGATGTGGATTTTCAAGCGGACTCTCCACCTTGAAATGTATTTTTGTGATTATGAACAAAACAATGTTGATACATCAGCTGATCAGGGCTCATCCCAGTGATGTGAACTTAAAGCCATAGAAGTACCAAACTTTCCCTACTAACAATTCTTTCCCCAGACTAATTTGTGTCTTTAATAATTGAATCACCCTCGTAGCCATGCGGTCTTGGCGCCTTGTAACGGTCCATGCAACTCCCCGTCGTAGGTGCGAGTCCTCCCTCGGGCATGGCTGTGTGTGTTGTTGTAATGTAAAAATATAAAAACAGTGATATATAAAAAATATACGACAGTCTGCCAATGTAATCGTATTCTTAATCACTCAATAGTAGCGGTTGAAAACACTTTTCTGAAAATGACCTAACCTTTAAGTTAGTCCAACACTGATCAGTAATTAATAAACTAGCTCAGTTCTTAGGGAAGCTACGTAAACGTCAACAATTGCTTGTCTTTCACTTCTTTACCATGCACCACAGATATTATTCCGGACTCGTGAGAAGTTGTAAGCCTATTGCAGCAGAGAATATTTCACAAGTGTTCGATGTAAACTACTGTAGTACGTAACTTAATATTGTGATTTCGTCTCGATTCCCCAATACAAGATAACAAGAGTAGCATCTACAAATGAAATCCTATAATGGAACTGGTATCCTGTGACCAGAGCTTTTCTGCCCGGGATGTTATCTCCTTATATAAAGAACACCTGTAAGTAAAATTGCTAAATTATTATCAGCGGCCGCCGGGCTCGTAGGATCTGAAAGAAAGTTAATTATCCTTACCGACGGCACGTCTCGTAGATGAGCTAAAAGAAAAATGTTAAAGAGTTTCTAAGATGGCGCCTAACAACGAAAATTCTTTGTTAAGGCCCGTATCTACATAGGACAATCCAGGTGTCTGATTACAAGTTGATTGACTGCATACACAAATTCTTTTAAAAAATAACCATTATATTTTTTCTGGTTTTAAGTACAACTTACATATTAGCTGGTACAGCAAGATGAGCTTTACACAAGCTCTCTTAGGTCCGAATCCAAGCGGATAAGACAAGCGACTGACAAAGGAAGGATAGTTCATGCATAGAAGCGCAAGAGTCCATGGAATAACACGTCCATTGTAGTTCTATCTCTTCTTCCTTGGCGTATCTTGTCGGTTTTTTATAAAATTTATCGTGATGTTTAGTTTACATTTTTTTTAAACCCTAGAACACCCAGGAGAAACAGTACATTGTCCATAGTGTAAGTTAGTTTAAGATTAAGTCGTGTGTAGGCTAAGGGACCGATGACCTCTGCAGTGTGATCCCATAAGACCTTACCAAAGATTTTCAAATTTGACCCTCGTGTCTAGCCAGTTTAGATGTGCAGTTTCATTTTCAGGCAGCTCAATGTTTATGATGTCTTACCTCCTGAAGTAAGTACCGTACACTGACATAAATTGGCAGATACACTCAGTGATACTTGTAGCTACTGCCTACAAGATGTGTAGTGAATAGAGTCAACAGAAAAGAACTAATAAATTAAAACTTCATGTATTACATGGCAGCTTCTTACGCGTCATAGTATTTGACGCCATGCCTCCTGAACGATATCTCGTAAAATGATACAGTTTTGCTATTACAACCTGTGGTTTATGTGGCTGCCGTCTGTGAAATGTGTTGTGAACAAAGTTCACAGTAAAGAAGTAATAAAATAGAACGCCCTGCATGATGTGGCCGTTTTTCACAAATATCAGTGTTTATGGTGTCACAAGTCCTGAACTGTGTGTCGTACAATGCTATAATTTTGCTGATCAATTCAGTTGAATATGTGATCGCTGTCAACTAAATGTGTAGCGAATTAAGTCGGTAGTCCTGAAATAATAAATTAAAAAGCCAGTTTTGTTGCATGAGAAGCGAAAACGTTGCGAATGATAAACTTCCTTCCTTTTATAATTTTTTTAGGGATCAACAGCGAGAGAAAGTTTATTAAGTGTTTGATATTAATTAAAAAGTTTGATACAGGTCACTAATTGCTCTTGGTCTGATATATTGTTTGAATACAGTATGGACACTCTCGCGTCGTGGGACACACTGTATTTCACCCTTACACCAACCTCTCTGATAGGTACATATGTATACAAGGTCGTCTATGTGTTAATTATCTCCATACCAAGTTTCTTCCAAATCCGTCCAGCTGTTTCAGCGTGAAGCAGCAACAAACAGACTAAATTATACATACTCAAAAACTATCGCAAGTATAATATGTATAAGATAATCACGCACCAACGCGAGCACTCTTCAGTGGTTACCACTTAGCATCCACAAATTGGCCAATTTATTCTCTCTGGAAAATGATGAAGCTGACTTGCACAGCTTTCTGCGTAGAGTCAGCCTTTACGGAAATGCCCACTGCGTTATGTAAACTCATTGTCATTATTTTCATCCATGCGGACTACTTCACTCTTCAGGAAATTTCGTGATCACAGTCTGATACATAACAATTAGAATGCGTACAACAATTAAACGTAATTTGTAATTTCACTGGAGTCACAACATCAAAAGTCGGGTATAAATGTACTTGCATATTGTCTCTGCTAGCTTTACTGGTTTCTCTCACACCATCAGTCGGGTAATACTCAACATTCGCCTGTTCAGTGAAAGGCCCATTGCCAGTGTGAAGCAAATTTATTTACTGGGTAAAGTTTCAATTTCTGTGAGATATATAGAAAAGTCCATGGAAAACGAAAAACTATTTACGTGTTTGGGGTAAACCGTTTTATTTTTCGACATAGTCTCCTTTTAGGCTTATACACTTCGTCCAACGCTGTTCTAATTTGTTGATCCCTTCCGAATAATAGGAATTGTCCAAGTCTGTAAGATAGCTATTAGTTGCTGCAGTCACCTCCTCGTTTGAATAAAATCTTTGTCCAGCCAGCTATTTCTTCAAATTGGGGAACAAGTAGTAGTGCGAGCCAAGTCTGGAGAATAGGGGGAATGTGAAAGACTTGGAATCCTATTTCCAATAATTTCGTGACCACAACTTCTGAGATGTGTGCTAGTGCATTGTCGTGATGGAAAAAGTTTTTTTTGTGGTCCAATTGCCGGCATTTTTCTTGCAGCTCGGTTGTCAAACAGTCCAATAACGATGAATAATATGCACCTGTAATAGTTTTACCCTTTTTCAGATAGTCTATAAGCATTATCCCGTTCGAATCCTAAAAGACAGTCTCCATAACCTTTCCGGCCGAACGAATGGTTTTCGCCTTTTTTGGTGCAGATGATCCCTTGGTAACCCATTGTTCAGATTGTTGTTTGGTCTCAGGAGTGCAGCAATGTATCCATGTTTCATCCACAGTGACGAAGCGACGCTTAAGTCCTGCAGATTCTTCCTGAACAGCTACAAATCATCCTTGCAACACTTCACACGATTCCGTTTTTTGTCAAGCGTGAGCAATAGCGGAATCCATCTTGCGGATAGCTTTCTCATGTCCAAATGTTTATGTAAAATATTATGTACCCGTTCATTCGAGATGCCCACACCATTAGCAATCTCACTCACCTTAACTGTTCTGTCATCCATCACCATATCATGGATTTTATCATAGATTTCTGGAGTCATAACCTCCACAGGGCGTCCAGAACATTCAGCATCACTTGTGGTCCTATGGCCACTTCGAAAATTTTGAAACCATTTACAAACTGTTCTAATCGAAGGTGCAGAGTCAGCGCAATGTTCATCAAGCTTCTCTTTAGTCTCCTGAGGCGTTTTGCCTTTCATAAAGTAATGTTTAATCACCACTCGAATTTCTTTTTTGTCCATTTTTTGACAATTACTCGACTTAAAGAAGATTCACAAGAATGCCAAACATATAGACAAATATGGCTGAAGCTTCGTGGTCGATGTTTCCAAAGATGCTACTAACTTAACATGACCTCGATACGCGCCGGTGGTGCCATCTCTCGAACTTTTACAAATTCTGTGTGCTTTCTTTCTCTGTATTTCCTTCCCCACTCTCTGCAACAGCTGCTGCCCCTACTTCGCAATGGTGTTTCTACAGCTCAGTCCCTAACTCACGAGCTACAAACACCGTCGCATGATGACGGTATTATGCTATTTAATCTGCTGTTCTATCGTTATCACTCTAGCATAATTGTTGGCTCTTTTGTAGATTGAGTTCTGCTTTATTTTGTATAAATCGTTTTTTGGTATAGTAAACTATCGCTACAGGAGACTTGGGAGAAGCTGTGTGTTTGTGTGTGTGAAATCAATAGCTCACTGATACCTCTCTAACATTGTCAGACTTACTACTGCCATTGGCCGTGTTTGTTTCAGACCTGCCACACCTACACCGACCACGGCTGCCTGCCACACTCCTCCACCAGAAGCCGACGCAGTCTCTTCCATGGGGTGAGTTCTACCACTGCACATTCACAGTAGCACTTACAGAAGCGTTAATCAAGTATTGTGGATCAAAAGCGAATGTCATCTCAATGCACATTTTGATAAAGCAGAGGTTCTAGTTGTCATGAAAAGTTATTCCATTTATAAACATTTATGTTCGAATAAACACTTATACTGCCTCCTCCTCCACCACCTCCTCCTCCTGGTTCACAGTGTGAATTATACTGAAAAGTCAAAGAAACTGGCACACCTGCCTAATATCGTGTAGGGCCCCCGCAAGCACGCAAAAGTGGCGCAACATGACGTGGCATGGACTCGACAAATGTCTGAAATCCTGCTGGAGGGAACCAACACCATCAGTCCTGCAGGGTTGAGACCTTTTCTGAACAGGACGTGGCAAGCCATCCCAGATATGCTCAATAATGTCCATGTCTGGAGAGTTTTGTGGCCAGCGGAAATGTTTAAACTTGGAAGAGTGTTCCTGGAGAAACTCTGTAGCAATTCTGGACGTGTGGGGTGTCGCATTGTCCTGCTGGAATTGCCCAAGTCCGTCGGAATGCACAGTGGACAGGCATGGATGCAGGTGATCAGACAAGATGCTTACGCATGTGTCAGCTGCCAGAGTAATATCTAGTAGTATCAGGTGTCACATATCACTCCAACTGCTCACGCCCCACACCATTACAAAAGAGCCTCCAACAGCTTGATCAGTCCACTGCTGACGTGCAGGGTACATGGATTCATGAGGTTTGTCTCTATACCGATACTCGTCCGATCAGGCAACATGTTTCCAGTCTTAAACAGTGTAATGTCGGTGTTACCAGGCCCAAGCGAGGCACAAAACTTTGTGTCATGCAGTCATCAAGGGTACAGGAGTGGGCCTTCGGGCCGAAAGCCCATATCGCTGATGCTTCGATGAATGGTTCGCTTGCTGACACTGGTTGATGGCCCAGCACTGAAATCTGAAGTAGTTTGCACTTCTGCCACGGTGAACGATTCTCTTCAGCCGTCGTCGGTCTCGTTCTTGCGGGATCTTTTTCTGGCCGTAGCGATGTCGGAGATTTGATGTTTTACCGAATTCCTGATATTCACGGTACACTCGTAAAATGGTCGTACGGGAAAGTCCCCACTTCATCGCTACCTTGGAGATGCTGTGTCCCATCGCTCGTGAGCCGACTACAACAGCATGTTCAACCTCATTTAAATCTTGATAACCTCCCATTGTAGCAGCAGTAAGCGATTTGACAACTATGTCAGACACTTGTCTTATATAGTGCCGCATTCCGCTTGTTTACATACCTCTGTATTTGAATACTCATTTCTACACCAGTTTATTTGGCGCTTCAGCACAAATTCAGTTCATAATGGAAGTTTTTCACTCACTGCAGTTATACGGTAAAGGTGCTATAAAAGAAAATGCTTTTCCAAAGACAGAAAATCTATTGTGTTTCACTGAAGGTTTTCTATCTACCATATCAATCCTTTAGGTAATGGGTGTGAAATAGGTTCCCAAAGGATTGAAAATCGTCAAAATTTTGATTTTATATGAATAAATAAAACCTGTGGTTGTCCTGAAACAGAAAAGATTAGGTAATGGCAAGCAGGAGAAGACAAACGAAATAATTTGTAGCAGCAGAATAAAGAATGGCATATTTTGGGTGTGTGTTCACAGATCATGTGAATTTTTTGCATATTTTTCTTTAAATGACTTTTTCCAGCGCTTCCATATCTGGTGAGCATTGACTAAATTTTTAAGTTGTTCCATACTGGGAATCTAAACTGTATTTCTTGCTTATGACGAGCAGTCTTCTTAACCATTAGGCTGCCTCACCAGATGACAGGAGCAAGTCCAGACTTCCATTATCACGTGTAATTCAACCCTAGCTTTCTAAACACCGGAATCAGAGTGTATGGGATTGGCAACGCTGGAAGGACAGAGTCTGTGAACGATGGTGTCCTACTCTGCTACATGAGCTGTACGTAAGGATCGCTGCTGGTAGTGTTTGGAAATTATTTGTGCGAACATCAACCTCAAAGAAAGCGAGTCAGATCTGTATGTGTTATCAGAAGGCGCAAGGGCTGAGGCGGCTGGTCGCAAAATTCGAGCAGTCCTGTTGCTGGCGTGGTTGAGTGGAGACGTGTGCGCTAGTGACAGCTCGCCGGTTGTAAACAAAGGCCTCCAGCTGAGAGAGTTTTGGAAGAGTCGTTAGTAATTTTAGTCAATATTCACAGTTTCTGCTTGAATCTATCGTGAAGTTCACTTCTTCTTTCGTAAATGAATGATGATAGTGAACTATGACATTTGGGTCTATCTAGAAACGCTACTGCTATCTGATAATGGGTTGATAAGGTCGCGATGTGACTTCATTGCCAATGCAGTTCATGTTGAAGTCAAATAAAATGAAGTATGTATCTGTACCTTAATAATACACAAGCCCAGACCTAGCATCTGAGAACATTCTACCTGCCTCTTGTAATTAATCTGAGCAGAACATACCAAGCTGTTGCATGACATGGCAATCAATAACCATTCAAGAGGAAACATGAGACCAATGCAAGTATTCTAATGATGGTAATGACGCAAGAAATGTTTGAGTGGCAGTAAGAAAGCGTAGTTCCCTGGCATTCGGAGTGATTCAAGGATTTCAAGCGTTGATTACCCAGGATAGTCACATATAGAATGCACGGCCTACAGGTCCAATGTACACCATATGTAGACAGCAGAAGTTCCCCCATCGTGTCTCAAAAGCATGAAGACACAGAACACTTATACTGAAATTATATCAGCAACAGGAGTCTGACTTGTATCTTCGAAATTTGCCGCACGCAAGTAACGTGTATCATTTTGCACAAGACGAGGTGCACGCTAACCAAGGAGAGAAAATATTGAGGAAGTAATCTCTTCCTCAAAATGAGCGTACCGAAGATCAGATTACAAGAAATGGGAGACCTCTCAACGTAAGACGACACAGTACCATGCGACTTCGAAACACTATCAGTAATGTGAAATACAGATTACATGGTGTTCAGAAGAAAAGACTTAAAATTATATGTATCATGGTCCGCCCGGTTGGCCGTGCGGTCTAACGCACGGCTTTCCGCGCGGGAAGGAGCGCCTGGTTCCCAGCACGAATCCGCCCGGCGGACTTGTGTCGAGGTCCGGTGAACCGGCCAGCCTGTGGATCGTTTTTAGGCGGTTTTCCATCTGCCTCGGCGAATGCGGGCTGGTTCCCCTCATTCTGCCTCAGTTACACTATGTCGGCGATTGCGGCCAAAACAAGTTCTTCACGTACACGTACACCACCATTACTCTACCGCGCAAACATAGGGGTTACACTCGTCTGGTGTGAGACGTTCCCTGGGGGGTCCACCGGGGGCCGAACCACACAGTAACCCTGGGCTCAGTGTGGGGCGGCGGAGGGGTGAAGTGGACTGCGGTAGTCGTCGTGGGGTTGTGGACCACTGCGGATGGGGCGGGGACGGATCCTCTCCGTCGTTTCTACGCCCCTAGTTAACATACAATACAATACATACAATATATAACACTCTAAAATCGGAATTAGTATAATGTCGATGGAGTAGCGGAAACAAGACATAGCAACTGAAGAGCTTTGCAGTACAAAAAGACCAATATAAAGAGTGTAGAAGACTTGCTGAAAGCAACCAAAATTTGTTTCTAAAACCAGAAAAGACGATAACGGAACAATCGTATGAGGAAACACAGAAAAACAAAACGAAATAGGATAAAAGTCTAACAAGGGACCTAAAAACTTTGTGGTCAAGAGATTATGAAAATCAGGTTGGGAAACGGCATCTGTGTTCAGAAACTGTTTATGGGTACAGTTTTAATAGAAACAATGATGTACAGGGCGAAGAAGATAGACTTAACTCTTTGGTAGATAATAGACAGTTGAGCAGACAAATAAAAGAAGCTACATAAAACTAAAAACAATTGCTCTAAATATAAACTACGGCAGTCATAGGTTAAAATACAAACTCTGAAAGGCAGTACTGCGTCACCTGTGCATAGACATCAAAATTTGTATCGACGCCACACTACGAAAAAGATACTATGCTAGGAGCATACTGCAGCTGAATATACACGTCGTTCACGAGCGAAAAGCAAGAGAAGTATTGCGCAAATGATGACAACATGCGTAACACAGCAAGCACATTGTGGCAGAAGGGGCAATACATGCCTCCACTGAACACATCAACACTGAACACATCAACACTGAAAATAACACACAAATTTTTGATGATTACACAGACAAAAAACACAATAATCAATATAACACAACTAAAGTTCACAAGCAAGGCCAGGGACTGTGGGGACGAATTACAGCGCAGATGAAACATCAAGTTCACACACTACGTGGGAGAGTAAAAGGGCAAAGCACATGCAATAGAACAATTAATAGGCGAGGACGGAAAGCTATGGGAGCCAAAGGAAGAAATTACACTACACATTTATAGACGTTCTGCCAACCTGTGTGGGAGTCCAGAGGCAAATAGAAGACCAGGGGGCTATCGTTAAAGGGGAAATTACTGCAGAAGGTGACAACAACTAAGCAGTCCCTTTGACCAAAGAAGAAATATGTGAAATGATGAAATCATCTCCAAAACTAAAGCAGTGACCAGTGACGGAATTTCTGAACAGTTCTTGGCAATGTGTGACAGAGAGTTTTCTTGTAAATATCAACAAATAATTCATGTAAATATGAAGAAATAAATAAAGTATTTTAATATGACTGCTGGTGATGGCTTATCAATCATATCGAAAAGCACCTGATGAACGTGCTTTTCAACTGTCAGACAGCTTAAGACGTAGAGGAACCAAGGCAATAAGATCACATTGGCCTAAATGAGCATGGAACCGAATTTCTGTGAACTATTCCACACCTGGCGCATGTTGCACGTAGGTTGTTTCTCAGCTGTTCCACACTAACGATCTCTCTAGGATTTCACAACACCCGTAACTCAATTATCGAGATATGAATATTAAAGAAAAAGGACAGGCTGCGGTATTAAATATCACAGCACATGTGGCCGGATCTGACTCAGTGGACAACGCTATTTGTAAGTTCGTTTCATCTGGGAGGCTACTGGGAAGACTTAATAACGCTTTCAAGATACTGCTCACACCACCTTGTCTCCTGAGCCAATTGTTCACCTACTCTCACTTAACTAAAAGGTTGAGGGTCAGGTAAATTGAGTACAACCAGAAGCACCAATGGTCGCGGAGACTCGACTACACACTTTTTACTTCACAATGGAATATCTTAAAAAAGTTAATCACTGATAAGGCAAAAAAAATTACATGAGATGAGCTTCATGAAATAAGTCATAAGACATCCATTTTAAACCTAAATCATGTCTTCCACAAGCAGTGCAGTTTTCAGATCGGCCGTACGCAGCTAACAAACACCACAGCTTTTCGAGTTGTTTTGAACACTCTGGTGAGCTAAGGTGCAGTGGGGAGCGTCCGCCACCCAGTACTGGCGTCAACCCACTGCCGAGGGTATGAAATCCTCAAGTAGCATCCAGCAAGTCGTCTAAAAGCTCAGCAGTGATATAGTTTGAGGAAAAGGGTGAAAAGAGAGAGTAAAAAATATGACAGATAACAGGAAATGAAACAGGTCAGTTATAAGGGAATCAAAATTATTTAATCTCACTTTTATAAGCCTAATTACATCATAGGAATGCTGTCAGATGCAGGACATGGTGATTAATTCCGCTACTATATTAGTTTGTCAAGGGCGACTTTCGCGATCCACAGGGACTGCTTGATCCATGTTTCCGTTGCGGAAATACTGCAAGAACTCCATGTTCCATATGGAGGTGTGAAGTGACATCAGCAGCTTCCTGAGTCCGCAGCTCGTGGTCGCGCGGTAGCGTTCTCGCTTCCCACGCCCGGGTTCCCGGGTTCGATTCATGGCGGGGTCAGGGATTTTCTCTGCCTTGTGATGACTGGGTGTTGTGTGATGTCCTTAGGTTAGTTAGGTTTAAGTAGTTCTAAGTTCTAGGGGACTGATGACCATAGATGTTAAGTCCCATAGTGCTCAGAGCCATTTTTTGAAGCAGCTTCCTGAAACTACATCGTACGAGCCGCAGTACGTCCCTCTCTGGCACATTCAAAACTTTCCTGGGTGTAAGAAGAATAAAGTAAATGGACGCTATTATGTCGTAAGTGCGAGCACTGAATAGTTTCCAAGAGAGTGAAAGTCAAAGTTTCGACGCTATCGCATCAACTTGCACACATCGCTTCATACCAAGCAGCTTGGTAGCATAGGAACTAACACCACACGTTCGAATGTTTGCGCTCCATGTTAAACTGCATTGGGCTGATGTAATTTTTCTCTTTCGTTCTCAATGACGTATGTGACATCAATTAGCCCAGTATTTTTCTGACATAAAGAAATACAGCCCATTCGCTTCCCTATATTTTGACGCGGCAAGAATACCGAGAATATTTTATACATCACCATACACAGTTTTCATTCTACTATGGATTTCAGTTGGAGGGACGTTTTCTGCTGTAAGAAGCTCGATTAGAACACGCTGTCTCTCACGTACCGGCAAGGTGTCATCAAACAACGCCGTTGCAATTTGGAGCCCTGTAGCGTCTGAGGGTTGCAGCTTGCATAAGCGAAGCACGAAAGTCGAGTCAGTAATATGGATAACATGTAATACCTTAACCGATATTGAGAACAGAACTAAAAATTCGGAGGCATTATTTTTCAGCACGCCCTCGTAACAGCCGAAACAACGAGACCGAAAAGTGCACGAGTGGTGCTAATAACAGAATATACTCTATGTGATCAAAAGTATCCGTACACCTGGCTGAAAATGACCTAAACGTTCGTGGCGTCATACATGAGTAATGCTGGAATTCAGTATGATGTTGGCCCACCCTTAGCCTTGATGACATCTTCAACTCCCGCAGGCATACGTTCAATCAGGTGCTGGAAGGTTCCTTGGGGAATGGAAGCCCACTCATCACGGAGTGCTGCACTGACAAGTATCGATGTCGGTCGGTGAGGCGTGGCGCGAAGTCGGCGTTCCAAAACATCCCAAAGGTGTTCCATGGGATCCAGGTCAGGACTTTGTGCTGGTCAGCCCATTACACGGATGTTATTGTTGTGTAACCACTCCGCTACAAGCCGTGCATTATGAACAGGTGCTCGATCACGCTGAAAGATGCAGTCGCCATGCCCGAACAAGGGGTGCAAGCCCCCTCCATGAAAAACACGACCACATCATAACACCACAGCCTCAAAATTTTATGGTTGGCATTATACACGCTGGCAGATGACGTTGACCGGGCATTTGCCATACCCACACCCTGCCATCGGATCGCCACATTGTGTACTGTCATTCGTCACTCCACACAATGTTTTTCCACTGTTCAATCGTCCAATGTTTACGCTGCTTACACCAGGCGAGGTGTTGCTTGGCATTTACTGGCGTAATGCCTGGCTTACGAGCAGCCGCTCATTCGTTAAATCCCGCCTGACTGTCGCAATAGTACTTGCAGTGGATCCTGATGCAGTTTGGAGTTCCTGCGTGACGGTCTGGATAGATGTCTACCTATTACACATTACGATCCTCTTCAACTGTCAGCAGTCTCTGTCAGTCAACAGACGAGGTCTGCCTGTACGCTTTTGTGCTGTACGTGATTTTTCAAGTTTCCACTGGATCTAAGAATGTTTAGGAGTGTGGAAACCTCGTGTACAGACGTATGACGCAAGTGACACCCAATCACCTGACCACGTTCGAAGTCTGTGAGTGCAGCGGAGCGCCCCATTCGGCTCTCTCACGATGTCTAATGACTACCGAGGTCGCTGATATGGAGTACCTGGCAGTAGGCGGCAACACGATGCAGCTAATATGCAAAACGTATGTTTTTGGGGGTGTCTGGATACTTTTGATCACACAGTGTAGATAGTAACTAGGCCACCCAGAACATCTGCTGGATTTCAACAAGGGGGGGGGGGGAGGGGGCTCTTACACTCGAACAGATGATGAGGCAACAGGCTTGTAATTAAAGTGCAAATTCCAAAAAACGCACAGTAGTAATGAGAGCACCTGGTAGACTAAATGTCCTTGACAGTCATTCGCCCTATTCAGTTTTCATCTGGTTAACATTACAGCACTAGCAGTAAAGGCGAAAATCTGTACAGGAACTGTACAGCGGCTTGGTTACTCTACGCTTAAGTACCCACTTCCACAACTGAGGGTTTGACTGGCTTTTGTAGGATATCTTGAGAACGCAGAAATGACTTTGGCCATTCTCCGTGTTCTCAGCGTTTTTTAAACTAAGCATCACCGTTGCTAGTACTTCGTGTCAGAATACAGGTCCGTGTGAACCGTTGCAAACAACGCAGACAAAACAAGTCTTCAATAGGGCAACGCCTACTGCAGCAGCGTTGGGGCCAAAGCGGCTTCCATGTTGTTGACCAGTGTATAACCGCCCAGAATTGATATTTTGTGCCGCCTAATTCGATAACATAGAGCAAGGAGCGTTTTACACGGTTGTCAGTACAGAATTGTCCGGTTGGAGGACATGAAATGCACAATTTTCAGAGAAAACAGTGATGTTAGCACCTCCATGTGTACCTAATACTTGTAGGCAAAGAGAGAGAGTACTCGTATTTGGCTTTATCAGATGTAATATTTGACTTTCCAGAATGCTTTAACGAAGTTTCCTTAACTGTCTTTAGTTGCTACGCAATTTGCTGCATTTTAGTCCTGAGCAAAGGAACGAAATACACTCCTGGAAATTGAAATAAGAACACCGTGAATTCATTGTCCCAGGAAGGGGAAACTTTATTGACACATTCCTGGGGTCAGATACATCACATGACCACACTGACAGAACCACAGGCACATAGACACAGGCAACAGAGCACGCACAATGTCGGCACTAGTACAGTGTATATCCACCTTTCGCAGCAATGCAGGCTGCTATTCTCCCATGGAGACGATCGTAGAGATGCTGGATGTAGTCCTGTGGAACGGCTTGCCATGCCATTTCCACCTGGCGCCTCAGTTGGACCAGCGTTCGTGCTGGACGTGTGAGACGACACTTCATCCAGTCCCAAACATGCTCAATGGGGGACAGATCCGGAGATCTTGCTGGCCAGGGTAGTTGACTTACACCTTCTAGAGCATGTTGGGTGGCACGGGATACATGCAGACGTGCATTGTCCTGTTGGAACAGCAAGTTCCCTTGCCGGTCTAGGAATGGTAGAACGATGGGTTCGATGACGGTTTGGATGTACCGTGCACTATTCAGTGTCCCCTCGACGATCACCAGTGGTGTACGGCCAGTTTAGGAGATCGCTCCCCACACCATGATGCCGGGTGTTAGCCCTGTGTGCCTCGGTCGTATGCAGTCCTGATTGTGGCGCTCACCGGCACGGCGCCAAACACGCATACGACCATCATTGGCACCCAGGCAGAAGCGACTCTCATCGCTGAAGACGACACGTCTCCATTCGTCCCTCCATTCACGCCTGTCGCGACACCACTGGAGGCGGGCTGCACGATGTTGGGGCGTGAGCGGAAGACGGCCTAACGGTGTGCGGGACCGTAGCCCAGCTTCATGGAGACGGTTGCGAATGGTCCTCGCCGATACCCCAGGAGCAACAGTGTCCCTAATTTGCTGGGAAGTGGCGGTGCGGTCCCCTACGGCACTGCATAGGATCCTACGGTCTTGGCGTGCATCCGTGCGTCGCTGCGGTCTGGTCCCAGGTCAACGGGCACGTGCACCTTCCGCCGACCACTGGCGACAACATCGATGTACTGTGGAGACCTCACGCCCCACGTGTTTAGCAATTCGGCGGTACATCCACCCGGCCTCCCGCATGCCCACTATACGCCCTCGCTCAAAGTCCGTCAACTGCACATACGGTTCACGTCCACGCTGTCGCGGCATGCTACCAGTGTTAAAGACTGCGATGGAGCTCCGTATGCTGACTGGCTGACACTGACGGCGGCGGTGCACAAATGCTGCGCAGCTAGCGCCATTCGACGGCCAACACCGCGGTTCCTGGTGTGTCCGCTGTGCCGTGCGTGTGATAATCGCTTGTACAGCCCTCTCGCAGTGTCCGGAGCAAGTATGGTGGGTGTGACACACCAGTGTCAATGTGTTCTTTTTTCCATTTCCAGGAGTGTGTTTGGTTTTAACTTCAATCCATGCTCGACATTTTGGCGAAAATTAATGTTTAAAGTCGGTGGTATCCCTATAGCGTCTCGTGAAATCGTACCGAATGCTATTGAACAATTTGTTGACCAGCCCACTAAAAGTGTTAACGGTTGCGACCTGTTAGCAATACTTAATCCTGACTAAGTACAGAGTGTCATGACCCATACACGGATTAGTGACCACAAAGTCATTGTACTGTGGCTGAGTACCATCATATCAACATTCACCAAAAGTTACGCAAAATACATCTGTTTATGAAAGCAGGTAAAAATTCGTTTGTCGCCTTCGTAAATGGCAGTCTCCCCTCCTACCTAAGTGTATATCAGATGTGGCTTGAAATTGTATCAACAGCAATTGTGAGGCCGGCAGGCCGGGTGGACGTACCGCCGAATTGCTCAACACGTGGGGCGTGAGGTCTCCACAGTACATCGATGTTGTCGCCAGTGGTCGACGGAAGGTGCACGTGCCCGTCGACCTGGGACCGGACCGCAGCGACGCACGGATGCACGCCAAGACCGTAGGATCCTACGCAGTGCCGTAGGGGACCCCACCGCCACTTCCCAGCAAATTTGGGACACTGTTGCTCCTGGGGTATCGGCGAGGACCATTCGCAACCGTCTCCATGAAGCTGGGCTACGGTCCCGCACACCGTTAGGCCGTCTTCCGCTCACGCCCCAACATCGTGCAGCCCGCCTCCAGTGGTGTCGCGACAGGCGTGAATGGAGGGACGAATGGAGACGTGTCGTCTTCAGCGATGAGAGTCGCTTCTGCCTGGGTGCCAATGATGGTCGTATGTGTGTTTGGCGCCGTGCCGGTGAGCGCCACAATCAGGACTGCATACGACCGAGGCACACAGGGCCAACACCCGGCATCATGGTGTGGGGAGCGATCTCCTACACTGGCCGTACACCACTGGTGATCGTCGAGGGGACAATGAATAGTGCACGGTACATCCAAACCGTCATCGAACCCATCGTTCTACCATTTCTAGACCGGCAAGGGAACTTGCTGTTCCAACAGGACAATGGACGTCCGCATGTATCCCGTGCCACCCAACGTGCTCTAGAAGGTGTATGTCAACTACCCTGGCCAGCAAGATCTCCGGATCTGTCCCCCATTGAGCATGTTTGGGACTGGATGAAGCGTCGTCTCACGCGGTCTGCATGTCCAGCACGAACGCTGGTCCAACTGAGGCGCCAGGTGGAAATGGCATGGCAAGCCGTTCCACAGGACTACATCCAGCATTTCTACGATCGTCTCCATGGGAGAATAGCAGCCTGCATTGCTGCGAAAGGTGGATATACACTGTACTAGTGCCGACATTGTGCATGCTCTGTTGCCTGTGTCTATGTGCCTGTGGTTCTGTTAGTGTGATCATGTGATGTATCTAACCCCAGGAATGTGTCAATAAAGTTTCCCCTTCCTGGGACAATGAATTCACGGTGTTCTTATTTCAATTTCCAGGAGTGTATAATTCTATGAGTGGGGCACCTATTTGAGATGAGACGCAAGTTTTCTTTGAACTTTTCGGAAAGTGTGACATATGAGTCGCGGGTCAGTTAAAGAAACCGCTTATTAATTTATTCCAGTAGTGAAGAGTAACCTGTACTTATACTGACTCACAGGAATTGGCTCTGTCAGTGTAAATTCAACGTAAAGTACTTCTGTCCACAATAAAGTCTGCACTGAGTAACTATATTTAATCTCTCCTTTCTGAATATAGTTAGACCCTTTGCATGCACTTCACATGCATCACAGCCACAATAATGTAAGTGAAAAATGTGTGTGTGTGTGTGTGTACACTTTTTTCTCAAAAAAATGGTTCAAATGGCTCTGAGCACTATGGGACTTAACTTCTTAGGATATCAGTCCCCTAGAACATAGAACTACTGAAACCTAACTAACCTAAGGACATCACACACATCCATGCCCGAGGCAGGATTCGAACCAGCGACCGTAGCGGTCGCGCGGTTCCAGATTGTACCGCCAGGAGACACTCGGCCACTCCGGCTGGCCACGTTTTTCTCATGCAAGCAAATTTATCCCTGCAAATATGGCCACGTGCACATGAAGACAAGTGTGATTTTGTGTAGGGTGAAGGAGTTGGTGGTGGTGATGGTGGTAGTGGGAAATTCCCATGGGACAAAACTGCTTAAGTCATCGGTCCATAAACTTACACAGTACTTATTGTAAGCAGCTTACGCTAAGCTTATCACACACGTCCATGCCCAAGGGACAATTCGGACCTCCAATGCAGAGAGCTGTATGAACCATAGCAAGGCGCCTAAGACCAACTGGCTACCCTGTGCACTGCAAGCAGTTGAGTTAGTATCATACCTATATCTAAAAGCTGTGGACTAAATGGTTGTTGTTGTTGGTTGTTTTTGGGGAAGGAGACCAGACAGCGAGGTCATCGGTCTCATTGGATTGGGGTATGACGGAGAAGGAAGGCGGCCGTGCCCTTTGAGAGGAACCATCCCGGCATTTGCCTGGAGCGATTTAGGGAAATCACAGAAAACCTAAATCAGGATGGCTGGATGCGGGATTGAACCGTCGGCCTTCTGAATGCGAGTCCAGTGTCTAACCACTGCGCCACCTCGTTCGGTTGAACTGAATGGTTTTCTGGTAAACACTTGGTTTCTGTCTTAGATGGGTCTGAAATTTTTTGCTGTTGTGACGGGGGATTTTCTGCAAAGATATGGTGTTGTGATTAGTTTTGTTTGTCACATTTGCAAGTGTCAGAAAGGCTTGCTGTACATAAAGCCTAGTATTAGCTGCATGAAGCGTCTCTGTAGGCAGAGGGCAATGACTAGATACCAATATCACCGAAAGGTCGAAAGAAATCACCTCTGCATCTCAGTATACTTAGAGATTGCCATAGTTGTGCTTCCAATATACTTCTAATAAAGTGTGAGAATTTCTGTGATTTGTGCAGGAATCTTTCTGCAGAGGAGAAGAGCAGGAGGCTGATCCAGGTGGCTGAGGAAGGAGCAGTGGAGGAGTTGATGGCGCTACTCGCGGTGGGAGCGGATGTGTTGGCGAGGGGTGGAGAGGGGGAGACGTGCCTGCACCGGGCAGCGCGGAGGGGACAGGTGGAGGCGGCGAGGCGTCTCCTCGAGAATGGGGCAGAGGTGGACAGCAGGAACTCCAGGCAGAGCACGCCACTGCACTTGGCTGCAGAGAGCGGCCACGCGGCTGTCGTGCGGCTGCTGTTGTCTTCTGCTGCCGACCCTAACGCCAGGAACCAGTATGAGAAGACGGCGCTGCACTATGCGGCACAGTACGGTCACACAGACGTGGTGCGGCTGCTCCTGACCTCCTCACCCTACCACAATGCCAGGAATCAAAATGGGTGGACACCGCTGCACCTCGCAGCTTACAGTGGCCACACTGCGGCTGCGATTGTGTTGCTGGAGGCTGGGGCTGACAGGGGCGCTAGAAATAACAGTGGGAACACACCGCTGGACATCGCCAGGCAGAACGACCGCCAGCAGCTGTTAGACTTGCTAAGATGAAGCTAGCTGTCCATGAAACATCTGTAGACTAAAACGAAAAGAATGTCTCTAAATGATTTACTCGTATTTCTTTTTAAATAAAAGATAATGAAAGCTTTTTTCAGCAGTTATGGTTCCTATCTGTATCTATCTAGTTTACATAACTACTCAGAAAAATAAAACCAATAGAACATATCTATAAATTAATGAGTGGTCCCTTGAACCCCACAAACCAACAAATCTAGGTATGTGTATACACTACTGGCCATTAAAATTGATACACCAAGAAGAAATCCAGATGATAAACGGGTATTCATTGGGCAAATATATTATACTAGAACTGACATGTGATTACATTTTCACGCAATTCAGGTGCATAAATCCTGAGAAATCAGTACCCAGAACAACCACCTCTCCCCGTAATAACGACCTTGATATGCCTGGACATTGAGTCAAACAGAGCTCGGATGGCGTGTACAGGTAAGCTGCCCATGCAGCTTCAACACGACACCACAGTTCATCAAGACTAGTGACTGGCGTATTGTGACGTGCCAGTTACTCGGCCACCATGGACCAGACGTTTCCAAATGGTGAGAGATCTGGAGAATATGCTGTCCAGGGTAGCAGTCTAACATTTTTTGTATCCAGAAAGGCACGTACAGGACCTGCAACATGCGGTCGTGCATTATCCTGCTGAAATGCACGGTTTCGCAGGGATCGAATGAGGGGTAGAGCCACGTGTCGTAACATATCCACTGTTCAAAGTGCCGACAATCTGAACAAAAAGTAACCGAGACATGTAACCAATGGCACCCGTACCATCACACCGGGTCATACGCCAGTATGGCGATGACGAATACAGGCTTCCAATGTGCGTTCACCGTGATGTCCCCAAACATGGATGCGACCATAGTGATGCTGTACACAGAACCTGGATTCATCCGAAAAAATGGCGTTTTGCCATTCGTGCACCCAGGTTCGTCGCTGAGTACACCATCACTGCCGCTCCTGTCTGTCATGAAGCGCCAAGGGTAACCGCAGCCACGGTCTCCGAGCTGATAGTTCGTGCTGCTGCAAACGTCGTCGAACTGTTCGGACAGATGGTTGTTGTCTTGCAAACCTCCCTTTATCAAAGTCGGAAACGTGATGGTACACGTTTCTCCTCCTTACACGAGGCATCACAACAACGTTTCACCAGGCATCGCCGGTCAACCACTGTTTGTGTATGAGAAATTGGTTGGAAACTTTCCTTATGTCAGCATGTTCCGTGTGTCACCACCGGCGCCAACCTTGTGTGAATGCTCTGGAAAGTTAATCATTTGCATATCACAGAATCTTCTTCCTGTCGGTTAAATTTCGCGCCTGTAGCACGTCATGTTCGTGGTTTAGTAATTGTAATGGCCAGTAGTATATCTAGTGCACAGAACTACTCAAGTTACATCACAGAAATAACAGCAATAAAACACGTCTATAAATAGGTGTAAGTAACAAGAGAGGTGTCTTGTTTAGGTATTGAGCTGCTGATAAGATTCATTCTTTCCACTACCACTTTTTGTGGACTGACCAGCATTAAGTTCATAAAAACGTTCACTCCATCATGTAATTTGTATTTGTATTATGACTTGACAACTGTAAAATGTAACCTTTCACAGCCACAAATGTCACAACTAAAATATTCCAGGCTATTATGCCGTGATCGCATGGATTTCACTTTAAAACCCGACGTCTCGTCCTCATCTGCGAAGGACATTTTCAAAGGGGGTGATTGCTTTTGTTGAATGCCCAGTTCACACCCTGGATGGCTACTGACTACAGCAAAATTCCGCTCCCGCGCAGCGGCGTGACATCATACGTTTTGAATATGCGAGTGCAATTACCCGCTGCCGACTGCCGTCGTCCGAAGGAGGAGGATAGCAGAAGATTAAATTTTCTTGATGCACTAGTTTTAAAGAAAGGCGATGGTAACCTGGACCACATGGTTTTTTTTTTTTTTTTTAAATCTTCTTTATTAAATCCATTACATGATACATGATAACCCACTACCTGACTACATTAGTGGGTCCTAATAATGATACATAGAAAATGCAGCTATTAATTCTACACTACAGGTATCTTTTATTATTGTTATTATTACTTACTCTAATCTTACCGCTATGAGGCTCTAACTACTTAATCTACGAGGAAACTACGTACTACCTGCAGCGATTACAAGTGTGCCAGTGCTACTATAAACCTACCGGTTGTTGGCCTGGCTCACTGAGCTAATCCCAGTGGGCATGCCCCTGGCACTGGGCTGGCCCTTAACTTGGTGTCGCTGCAGTCTATTCTACGGTATTATTCTATCTTCTACATCTACTCTAATTATATTAGTCATGATCGGTGTGCGTTTAATCCGGTATTTTTGTGCCCCCCTCCCTCCTAATCCAGGACAAGGCGGATTCCAGCCGTGAAGCGGCTGGCCAGTCCTTACCCGGCGGTACAGGAAGGGTACACTAGTCAAAGTCGGTGAAAGTTTTGGTTTCTAGTGGCGATTGTCCCTTAAAAAGTTCTTAATTATCTTTTTTGATATCTCATTTGTGAGTTTGTTTAAGGTATCAAAGGTGTTGTCATGTCTTAATAAGTGGTACGTGTTGTTGTTTGGTAGTTGTTGTCTTAGCTCTTGGGCTACATCATCGAAGAGGTGGCACTCATACACCACATGCTCTGGGGTGCCTTGCACTGCACCACAGTCACATGCTGGTGTAGCCTGCTTCCCAAACCTACATAGGTATGTTGGGTATGGTCCATGTCCAGTAAGAAAGTGCAGCATTCCTCTCGTAGGCGTGAAAAACGTAAGTTTTAATCTTTCTTCTATATCCGGTAGCAACTCGTATGTTCTGCGACCTGTATCCTCGTTGTTCCATTGTTCTTGCCACAGTTCTATCCCTCTCTTTTTGATGGTATATTTGTCCCCTGCGTACACCCCAAGTATCTCCCTAATTTTGTCCCTGTTATCCTTCTTTACCCAGTACCAGGCAGCCTGTTCACGAATTTTTATGTCAAATGGGCAGATTCCCATTAGCACTAACAGCGCTCCCCCAGGTGTTGTCCTATAGGCTCCTGCTGAACGTAAAAGCATGTTTCGCTGCACTCTTCTTACGGCCATGGCAGGCATGACCCTCGTGAGTCTGTGTGCCCAGACTCCTGATCCGTATCCTACTATTGAGGTTAGTATGCTATTGTGGTCTAACTTGATTAGATTAGGTGGAAGGTGAAACCGCTTGTGTCCCAATTCCGATGAGATTGTTTAATAAAACCAGGGATTTCTGAGATACGGTGTCTATATGTGATGCAAAGTTCCACCTCTCGTCGATGATTACACCCAGGTATCGGGCCTCGCGGCGCCGAAGGACTGGTATGCCATTTATTCTTACCGTGGGTTTCTGGCCAATTGGCCTTTGAGGAGTAGGTATGTGGATTTGTTGGGTGCAATCGTCATCTTACTTTTATGGCACCATGATGTGAGAATAGTTATGGCTCTATCCACTTTCGGCTCTAAATCCTCGCGGCTTCTGCCGCCGACCAGCAGGAGGAGGTCGTCAGCATATGCTATGACCTCTAGCACATCGTCACAGTTCTTTAGATCTTCAAGTAATGGCTCCATATTAATGTCCCAAAAGAGAGGTCCTAGGACAGAGCCTTGAGGACATCCTTTGGTAACAGTCTTCCTGACTGTGCCGCTAGGGGCCGATAGCCAGACCTCCCTGTCTGCACAATAGCTCCTCAGACAGCCATATAGCGGCCCTGGTCAGTTCTTCTCCCACAAGCAGGAAAAGAGTGAGGGCCACCACAGGTTGTCGAAGGCGCCACTGATGTCTACCATGATGCCGACGACATACTTGTGCGGGGTGGAGCCACAGACCTCGGCAGCCAGGGCGATTGCGTCAGATGTAGAACGCCCAGACCGAAAGCCGAATTGCCTGTCACTCATCCTGCACAGCATGCGGTGTGCTGTCAGTCTGTCTGCCAGTAGCCTCTCAAAAAGTTTGCCCAGTACATCTAACAAGCAGATAGGTCTGTATGATTTAATTTCTGTGGGATCTTTGTCTGGACTCTTTCTAATGATAATTATGTTAGCTTTTTTCCATATTTCTGGGAATTTCCCGAGTTTCAGACACTCGTTGTATAACTTAGTGAGAGGAGCTACGAGCTGAGGGGCAAGGAATTGCACCACTTCTGCAGTGATGCCGTCTGGGCCAGGAGCTTTCCCCCTTTTGAGGGCCTTGATGTGGGCAGCAACCTCCTCCTCAGAGAAGGGGTAGATTCTTATGTTATTGTTGTAGTCCCTTTGATCTTCTGTTCTTATTCTTTTTTGTTCTTCTGTCTCATTTTCCTCCACATCGTCAGGCAACAGGACCCGAAGTAGGGCCTCAGCAGTTTCCTGCCACATGCCCGTCATTCGGTCCCCGTCCCTGATGGTGGATAACACCATAGGTGATCTTAACTTCTCTCGAACCAGTTTGTACGGGACTCCCCATGGGTCTGTAGCCAATTGGCTTTTTACGTAATTTTCCCAACTTCTGAGTCTGACTGCCCTTAACTCCTGTTGGAATTGTTCCTTGCTCTCTCGATAGATCTGCAACCATCTTTGCTTTTCTCTCCGGACGACACTCCGCTGGTAGTACCTCCTTGCCCTCCTTACAGCCTGTCGCATCTGTCCCAATTCGTTCGACCATGGTGTGGGGGTGGCCGCTACGGCTCTCCTCCTGGTTGGTACAGCAGCTCGCACCGCCCTGGTGATCGCCTGTACTAGTCCTTTGGCGCATTCTTCCACGTTTTCGTCACCCTCCAGCAATGTCGGAACGTTGCACTCCCTCGCGAGACGGTCCCAGTTAGTCTTGTTGTAGATAAGCTGCAGCTCCCACCCCATGTCCCAGTGGCACTCCCTTTCCCCAATGAGGAATGTAATTAGGTTGTGATCACTGGTGGTTGCTTTGTCCCACACTTTCCAGTTGTCAACCTTTGTAGCCAGGTTTGGTGTCACTAAAGTGACGTCAATATTTGTGCCTTCTCCCCCTCCGCCAATATAGGTGGGGGGGTTCCCTTGTTGGTTGGCAACCACCAGTTGCAGTGCCTTGATAGTTTCCTCAGCTTTTAACCCCCGATCGTCGTGCGTGCCACTGAACCACAGGGGGGACTTTGCGTTTATGTCTGCCGTTACGAGCATTCTGCGTCCCCGCAATGCAGTGGCAACTTGTGTAAGTAACTCTAAAAACTCGTCTATTCCTCTACCATATTGAAAGTATATATTGCAGATGTAAATCACTCCTGTGGGTGTTTGAAGTTCCACGACATTGCAGTGTTCGCCTGAGAATTGCGCAAGGACTGTGGCTCTAATTGATCTATTAATAATTACAACTGCAGCTTTAGGCTCTATATTAGAGTGTATAATTTGCCAATTGGCAGCCGTGAATGGGATCCGTCCCGCGTGGGAGTACGGTTCCTGTAAACAGAGTACATCTAGACTCTTCTCCTCCACCACCCTCCGCAGTTCCTGCAAGACTAGTTTACTATTGTGAGTGTTTATTTGACCCACGTTTAGTTGGCTCACGTGGGTGGTAGGTATGAATGTGTGATTCTGGCCAGTTTTTAGACCAGTCGTGGGCTACTCTGCCATTTGTTATCACTGATTGACAATATAGTTCATCCAAGTCAAACTTCTCATTTCTTCTTTCGAAGACCTTTTTAACCAGTTCTCGCAGGGCTCCGAATTCGGTGGGGAGATTCATTGTCTTGAGGTGGATTCTGTCTACCGCCTCCATTACTGGAAAGGTGACATCTCTACCATACTCGTGGCCGACACGTACCACGTGTCTCAGTGCAGTTGTGAGGATTGCCGGGTCCTCTAGTCTTGATAGCTGCAGAGCATGCTCCAGGTTGGGGTATATTCGTTGGGGATCAATTCCCAGTACATCCCGGGATGGTGAGTCAGAGGATGGGTTTGAGCTACTCACTTCATTATACTGGACATTTTTGGTGGTTACTACTTCTTCACTGTGTAATTGTGAACTCCCAAGTACAGGATGCCTGTGTGGTCGAGAATGCTCTTGTTTCGACCCAGGTCCCTAGCAAGAAGGAGAGGGAACGTCTTCTTCACATGGGTCAGTCTGTACGCAAACATCTTTCATTATTATCACCAAGGATCGTGGTTGCGTGATTTTTTGTAAGAATTCTTTGAATTTGTTTGCCCTCAGAGCGTCCCTCAGCCTCTTGCTTGGGGATTTCCTTTTAGGCTTCCTGAGTTCAGGTGTAGCCTCAGCCATAATCAATTCGAGAGATTAGTCTCTGCTCTAGCATCCTGTACGTCGGGCAGTTCCTCCCAGTGGTATTGCATGGTTTCCTTCCCCTTTTGGTACAAGGAATGCAGGTTGCGTTTTTATTGCAGTTTTTTCTTGTATGGTCCTCAGCCCCACACCTGGAGCAGGGCGGCTTCCTTTCACAATGCTTATGGACGTGGTCTAACTCACCACAACTGTGGCATCGGGGGACTACTAGATAGTCCCTAACATTAATTGCGTGAAATCCAATATAGATTCTCCCCATAGCGGTAAGTTTTCTCCACATCTTGCCGGAGACCTCGGCCACGTGATGGACAACATCGCGTTCCCGAGGTCCCGTTTTGAAACCCAACTTAAATTCGTTTCTGAATGTTTCCCATTCTATATCTTCAAAATTTTGATTATACATCGTTTCATAGATATCGGTTTCAGTTAATGCCACAGGTACGTCATACAGTATTACCAGAGGATTTCTTTTCTTGGGAGGTTCACATTTAATGGCCTTATTGAGTTTGGAATTATTTAGTATTTTGTCCCTGTCTTCTTCTGTTGCGAGATCTACAACAACTACATTTTTTGTGGCTTTAACTTTGTTTATTTTTATTTTGTCCCTTGCTGGATCAATTGTTGTTGTAAAGAGCTCCTGTACCTTTTTAATTGTCTGACCAGGCAGGGGTCTTAAAAAGACTGCCGTGTCTGGCCTTTTTGAGATCTTCGCAATTGTTTCTTTAGTTGTTTGGGCTTTTGTGGCGGGTTGCGCCACCACTCCGGCCCATGTCTTGGCTGGCTGTTGTCTTAATCTAGCATTTTCCTTCTCCAGCTCTTCAAGACGTCCCTCAAGCTTGGCGTTTGCGATAGCCCAGGCAGCGAGCTCGTTCTTTATTGCTGTAACTGCAGCCTGGCTTATTTTTCCGTTCTTGATGCTGGAGTCTAATATTTGACTAATACGACAATGTCTGTCATAAACATTTTCATCTTCGTGTCCCACTTCCTCCTGCGAGGTAGGGACAGTAGACATACTTGCCCTCGAAATAGCACTCGAATCACTCGTTTCCTGTTCAGCCATGATGATAACGAGTGAAAAAATTTTGGGAGCCCGTCTCTTTCCCTGGACCGGCTCCTCTGGCATGGGGGGGGGGGGACTACTGCAGCTCGCCCACCAACCTCGCCCCTAGGTCAAGGGCACTCCAGAGCTGCCAGGTTCAGCACGCCGTCGCCAGCGCACTGGTCCCCATCGACGGCCACGTCGTCGACGATTTCACACGACGCTCCTCGGCAACTGCACCCCGCACTCCGGAGAGGTGGATGCACCCCTCGCCCTTCGCCGCCTACTTGCCCGAGTTTCCACCAGGAGGCCATGGACCCACTCCTACTCAGGTGGTGGGTCGGTCCCCCAGTCGTTCAGCGGTCTGGGCCCATCTAACCTAGCCCAGGCGATGTCACCACCTCCTGGGTTTGGCAGAACTCGCCCCGGTTACCCAGGGGCGCGGCGAAGCACCCTTGCTGACTCGCGCCGTGATCCCACGCCGACAAACGAGGTCGCCGGCATGCAGAGCACCTGCTGGTCTGTGCCCTGCGAACAGAAAGGGACTGAGGTTCGGTCCCTCGACACAGCTCCCCCTGTGCCACGCACCCTTCGCTTTCGCATCGGGTTGGGTCGCAGCTCTCCCTTTTGTCGCAAGGCAGAATGCCAAGCTTAACGTCCGGCACCACGGGAAGGCGGAAAGAGCCACTTGGGAAGGAGAGGCTATGAGAGACGCTTCACTTCCCCTGTGAGGACTGCCGCGGCACACCCGACTGGAAAGCGATACGGCCCAGTGCGAGCTTCCGTGCCCTACGGCGCGCCGGCAACGGGCGGGCCCGCCCCGAAACGCGCCGTCAAACGACTGACCTCACGCCAGACGGACCACATGGTTTACTGAAAACCTACGTACCAAACCGTTACCTACACCGGGATTCGAACAACCGCCCACAGCAAAAGCGAGGTATCAGAAAAACGTTGGCGGATAGAGCAATAAAAATCTGTGAACCAGAGCTGCTTCATGCATAATTAAAGCATCTGATCAACACATTGCTGATGGTTGTTCGTTCGCTGAGGTGAAAAGAGTTCAAAAATGGTTCAAATGGCTCTGAGTACTATGGGACTTAACATCTGAGGTCATCAGTCCCCTGGAACTTAGAACTACTTAAACCTAACTAACCTAAGGACATCACACACATCCATGCCCGAGGCAGGATTCGAACCTGTGACCGGAGCGGTCACGCGGTTCCAGACTGAAGCGCCTAGAACCGCTCGGCCACATGGGCCGGCTGCGAAAAGAGTGTTAAGACCACTGCGTACAAATTATTGCGATGCTCTACCGCCAGTCAAATCGCAAGTTTTCCTACCATTTATTAAGGACGTGGCTGACAGCATAGGAACTGTCCTGAAAAAGCAGATCATGGCAGTAATCTACACATCTACACGGAAGATTCAAAATCACGTAAAATTGGTCAACGATGGTCGTCAACCTCTGGAAAAAGTTGGAATTTATAAGACTCCATGTAGTTGTGGGGAGATATACGTGGGTAGCACAAAAAGAACTGTAAAAGAACATGTAGAAGAGCACTGGGGTCATTGCAGGAGAGGGGACATTGGTATATCAACTGATGCGAGACGTGCTTTGCATCGAGCAGACCACCACATTCATTTTGATAGGACTCACATACTGGCAGACACACGCGGACATCACGAAAGGCCATATGGAGAGGCCATGGAGATTGCAAAACACACCAGGAACTTCAGTAGGATGGAGTGGGGCGTGACATTGAATGACACTCGGATTCTGATGCTGAAGAAGAAGTGTACCAGTCTTCTTCCACCACGGGATGGTTGCAACAGCGGACGACGGCATTCAACAATGGCGAATTGTGCTCGCGTATTCAAAACGTGACGCTACGCCAGTACGTGGAAGCGGAATCTTGCTGTAGTCAGTAGGGAGCCAGGGTGTGAACCGGACATTCAACAAAGATACGATCCAGCTTGAAAGTGTCCTGACGTTTCGTCCCCATCCCCGGACTAAACGTCAGGTTTTAAAGTGAAATCCATTTGACCACGTCCTAATAGCCCAGAACATTTTACTAACTGTAATGTGATAACTGCCTAGTTCATGGTTTTATCATCTGACATTAATAATTTTATATTTGGCCTAACATGATGCTGTGAATACTTCTATGAAGTTGATGATGGTCAGTCGACGGAAACTGGTTGTGTTTATGAAGAATTTTGTTTGCAGGTCAGGGCTGTAACATGACATTTGTCATATATTTAAGAGCTGTGGGGAACCACATCCACGAAACATACTAAGCAACAGGAGGCAAACTTCCTTTCTTCAAAACTCAACAAAAATTTAAAAATACTTCATTACTAATAAATATCTATTTTACACATTGTACAATTACTGAAAAATACTTGGTAGGAGCATGTATGATGAAATGAGGAACTACTGCAAATATCACCCTACCTAGATTACTACCATAGAGGATGTATAGTTACAAAGCGTCTCCAGTTCAATTCCAAGATTGAATTTACTTCTGTGTCTGCCATGCATGTAGTCCAGAAATTTGTGTCTCTACTTATAACGTGACATCATTAGTAAAATTCTCACCAAATTAGTTCTAATTCCAGACTAAGTTAACTGGTGTGTGTAGATTACAGACGGAATAATAGCTACTGTGTTTCATTACAGTGAAGCACAGGTAGCAATATTCAAACTGTGTTATAGGTCTATCATCTGAAATCGTTTTATCACTTTAAAGAACCTCTAGGCACGCATTTTTCACACCGCTGTAATGCTGCAGTTAAGAGACACATTACAACATATAGAATAAGAATATTATCATGTCATCAGATTACAATGACCAAAAGTAATAGATGTTGCAGAAGAGAGATTGTCAAAACAAACACATAATTCATAACACTGAACACAAAATTTGATATACAGTATCATTATAAATAAAGTTAAACTTTCAAACTGCTGTAGAAATAACACCACTGGTCATAATGACATCAAACGTCAACGGAATATTATCGGAGAACGGGGAAAACGTACGGCAGAAGAATAATAAATAGTTACAAAATGTAGCAATAGATGGCGGCGTAAGCACCATATTTCAATAGTAGTCGACTACAAATTACAAATGAATCATACAACAATTCCGAACGTGCCACTCAGTGTGCATGGGTGTAATACTGTTAGTTACGTAAGACCATCCACCATGCCAGGGTCATATCACACCGGATGGGAAAAATCTGTTTGTAATTGTCCTGAGGCCAAAAACCGCAAAAAAGCATTAATCAGAATCGAATCTGGTTATTAATTTCAGCGTGACTGGCGCAAAACATGTTCAATATGCAGTCCACCATTTTCTTCAACAAGTTCAAATCGAGGAACAGCATGTTCCACAACTAATCGAATTGTTTCTGGGGTCACGTTCAGAATGTGTTGCGCAATGCTTGCCTTCAATGCTGCTAAGTTTGCAATCGTAGCACTGAACAAAACATCTTTTAGATAGCCCCACAGCCAGAAGTATGGAAATGGCGACTGATAAATCTAGCATTCCCGAAATGGCGCTTCAGCAGCTGCTCAACTGGATTTGCAATATGCGGATGTGCGCCATCTTGCAAAAAAATTGATCCACACATCCATGCTGTTGGAGAGCTGGAATGACGCGGTTGCGCGAAATACACTCATAGCATTTACCAGTGACGGTACAGGTAACAGGACCGGAAGCACCTGCCTCTTCGAAAAAATATGGCCCTATGATAAACGATGCCGTAAACCCGCACCAAACAGTGACCTTTTCAGGATGAAGTGGTACTGGTTGATTTGCTTGTCGATTTTCCGTTGCCCATATTCGACAATTCTGTCTATTGGCGTATCCTGTCAGATGGAAGTGGGCTTTGTCTGTCTACTAAATCTTCCGGTTATTCTCCAATTCCATGCGTGCATGAAATTCTGAAGCATAGGTCTCTCTTGCTGGCAGGTCAACAGGAAGCAACTCGTGCACATGGGTAATTTTGAATGGACAGCAAATAAGGATGTTTCGTAGGATTGTACGCACCTTGCTCACGGATATGTCCAATGTGCGGACTATTCTCCATGCAATACATGTTTGCACACCACCTCTGCTGTGGCATTGCTGTGGCCACTGATTCCACTGACGTGTAATTAATTGGTTTCCTCCTTCTGGCAGGCTGTACACCAATAGAACCCGTCTTCCCGAATTTCCGCATGATTTTCTCCAGACCCATGACAGTCATCGGACCAACGGCTGTTTTCAAACCTTTCAATGTTCAGAACTTCTGCAGAGCGACGTGTGCACGCCATCATTTTTGTAATACAGCTTTTTGAGCGCGATCACGCATTCAGATAGTCATGGCGAATATTGCAAATGCGAAAAGGGGAAACGCCTTCTACCCGGCGTGTTTATACCAACTTCAGTGGGTCGTGTGTATGACAGGTGTTTTCATTTCTATGTTCTGAAACATTCAGTGCCATCTATTGACCAATTTTCATATTGTTTTTTCCGCCATACGTTTTCCCCCTTCTCCTACAATATCCCGTTGCAGTGCCATCTATTGACCAATTTTCATACTGTTTTTCCAGCCATACGTTTTCCCCCTTCTACTATAATATCCCGTTGCAATTTGACATCATTCTGACCAGTGGTGTTGTTTCTAAAGCAGTTTGAAAGTTTAATTGTAATCACCCTCTGCATCAGGGAGGACTGTGCAGTTGGGGTAACTGAAGTAATAAAGGAATTGGAAATAAAATTCCCTACTTTAGCGCATAAGTGGCCACGGCCCTGCCGCCGAGGATACACCGGTTCCCGTGAGACGCCGAAGATAAGCACTGTTGGGCGCGGTCGGCACTATGATGGGTGACCATCCAGGCCGCCATGTGCTGTAGCCATTTTTCGGGGTGCACTCAGCCTCGTGAGGAGCATTTGAGGAGCTACTCGACCGATTACTAGCGGCTTCGGTCAAGAACACCATCATAACGACAGGGAGAGCAGTGTGCTGACCCCACGCCCCTCCTATCCGCATCCTCCACTGAAGATGGATGGTCCAATTAGGCCACTCGTGGCCTGACGACGGAATACTTTGGCACATAAATCAAGTAAAGAATTCTAATTAAGTTTGTGTTAAGTAGTTCATGAAAGTTAGTTTCTCTGTGTTTCATATAATGTTAAAGTGCAATGATTCTTCTCAGTTTTTGTAAAAGTTAAGGTAACCGGTATCAATGCAAGCAATATCAACTGTAGACAACATCTTTCGTACTTCAGTACTTGATACACATGTACCAATAGAGTCCTTCACTCTAGGAGTCATCACGTACATATTCAAACTTTGTTGAGAAGTTTTCATTTAAAAGAATTTTCAAAGTTTTCTGGTGCAGGCGGCGTACATTTTGTATTTTTAATATGTAATTGGATATGCTGCTGGAATAGCAAATATAAATTCTGCATGCATGAATGCATTCATCGAATCAGTGTCTCCAAATGAATCACCTCATCCTTGCCAACCAGTAGGAATTTCGAAACCTTTCTTCATGCGAAATCTACCTCCTGCGTTTCTCGCAGGACATCCTGAAAGCAATGCATTAAGATAGACAGACACAGTACCTCACATTTTTAAAAAAGCATTCGAGTATTACAACAACACCCATTAGTGAATGATCGTGTGGAGGTACCACATGAAACGCAAAAATATGCTATACTATGATTTCAGTATGAACGAGTCACAGCTGAATACATTTAGTAATCTTATGTTTGCTCTTAAAGTCGTGTGTCATATATTTACATTAATGGCATGCACCACACATTTTAATTAAGACTAATGCAGTATGATGGCTTAAGACATTTTAACCCTTCATCCGTGAAGATTGCCAAGACTGAAACCGGTATATGATTGGGTGTAAAATAAAAGCAGCTGATGGTTCAAATATACACAGCTGAAATCTTTCGACTTGTACAAGTACCTGGGCACAGTAGTTCGTAAGGCTATGAACATAACGATCACATAGGCTCATTCATGGGTAAGACAACCTTGGTCGATCGGCAGGATACTGAGAAAATGCAGCTAATCTAAAACGGCGTTTGTCTCCAAATCATTTTTAGAATCTTTACTTGAACATTCCTGCAGTTGCCGGCCGCGGTGGTCTAGCGGTTCTAGGCGCTCAGTCCGGAGCCGCGCGACTGCTACGGTCGCAGGTTCGAATCCTGCCTCGGGCATGGATGTGTGTGATGTCCTTAGGTTAGTTAGGTTTAAGTAGTTCTAGGTTCTAGGGGACTGATGACCATAGATGTTAAGTCCCATAGTGCTCAGAGCCATTACTGCAGTTATAATAGCTGATATTAACAAGAGATATAAAATGTATGCAAAAAGAGCAGCACAAATGGTCACAGATTTTTTTTTTTTTTTTACCCTTGAGACAGAATTACAGTAAAGGTGGAAAACAGGAGCTGGGAGCTTGCAATTGTCTCATTAAAGCACACTGAGAAGCTTCAAAACAGAGTATTACTTGAGAAACATAGTATATTACAACTCATTGTATAAGGGACGGAGAAGACAAAATCAAACTAATTACAGCACATATGGAGGCAACCGAGCAGCCATTCCTCCTGCACTCCATACGCGAGAGCATGTGATGGAAGCATCCTCTGTCATGCACTTCAGTGGTTTGCAGACTATTGACATTAAAGTAGAAATGTTTCGAAATCCACTTGAGCAATGTACAGTAAATTGTGAGCGTACTCCATACCAATATGAACTCATTCCTGTCACGACTGAGGCGCACAAATTATTCGTCTGTACAACCTCCTTATGCACTATATCTCCCTTACTTTTTCCCAGGGGTCTGTACAGTGATAAAGGAAGCAGTCAGCAGAAGTCACATGTTTTACTTTGATGTCGGTTTTATATTTTTCCTCAACATGGTTTTGTGGACAAGCTGACTTAAAAAAAAAAAATAAAAAAAATAAAAAATAGTTCCATTAAGATCCTTATCATCCCAGTTAAACTTTCCTAGAGAGAATACCGACCGCTTAAGGTCAAACTGTCTTAGAGCCCGTTTCTTGTCTGCTGTCAGGCCTATGTGATGTTTCAAACGTTGTAGCGTTGCCCTAGAACACATTGTAGTAATCTATTCTATGTGAATTACTAAACAAATGCATTACACTTTCTAAGAATGCTACCAAAAAATGTAACCGTCCTGTGCCATGTAAAAGCCCACCACGTAGGTAATTGGTAGTCTGACAGTAACTCGCATAACCACCGTATTGTCATTTTATTCATCATTGTAGATATATTATTAAAGTTTGGAAGTGGAAATCATCTGTAGTTATTACAGCAGCTGTACAATATTTTTCGTGCAAAGCATTGTGGCATATGGGCAGAAGTGGCGAAACTCACGAAGAAAGGGCCGAGTCAGTGGAAATAACGTGTCGAAGATGATGATGTTGAAGTTAGAATAGAGCATGAGGTATGAAACGAAAACATAAAACGAATGATGGAAACAGCTTTTACATTAGTACACTGGATATAAAGAAGAACGTCGAGTCAGATTGGCAAGTGAGATGTGTGTTATGGTAACCTGTGGCATGGAAAAATGTGGCACAGTAATCTCGCTTAAGTTTCCTTTACTTATGTTTGCTTACATCTGTATGTTGAACAGATACGCCGACTAGTCTAGGAAGACTAACATTGCAATTCATTCCCAAGAAAATCTATTGAATTATTCATGCCCGAAAACTGCTGTAAGTTTGTTGTACACATCACATCTAGGTTCAGTAGCTCTTTAAAAAAACTGTTCTCTCTTATTTTTCCATAAAGTCACAAATACTGCCACCAGTTTTGAACTAAGCAATGGGCTCAGTATTTGGTATAAATGTTACTTATACAGTAAAAAATACTGCAAGCAGCCACAAGTGTTTGTCCTGATATTAGTTTCGGGTCTGAGCTCATTGTGAGAAGGTAGCATTGATTTCTTGGCAAGTTTTACATTTGTCTCCTACAATATAACAAAGTTTTAGTGGTAACGTGGTTTACAAAACTTTTTTAATTATGTGTACGCTCTATACATTGTACTTACCGCAAGAAAAGCTCTACTTTGTATATTATAAGAGAGAGGTCTGATCCTCTTTTTCGTTCCATGCTAATCCATCAGATTAACTAAATACAACGTGTTGGATACATTTGATTACGTTTTCTGATGATTTGATGTGGCAAATCATTTAATACGTCCTACTGTTAACATACATTTACATAATACAGATCTTTTAAAGCTATACATTCATTTATTTGGGTTTGAAGGATGATGATAATGGTGAATGGTGAATACTCTGTCAATTCATTCTCTCTGCGAATAAACTTCACAATAAAATTAAAAACCAATTCAGTAACAAAGATAGTTTTATGTCCACATAAAACAGCACATCCACACAAATAGCTCCTAGAAACTCCATGAAATATGTCTGCATCCCAATCACTGCTAAGGTGTCATATCAGGCTGCAAACTTAGTACATGCTAAAAATGTGGAAACTAGTTTTAACACAAATAATAAAATGAAAGATACAACTGTTCATAACTTAAATTTAGAGAATGAAGTACATTCCAGATCTGGCATCCATAACCTAAAGTGTTCAGTGTGGCCCAAATTTTACATAAGCCAATCTTTTAGGGGTTTTAACGATAACGTCGAAAACACACGAATGGTCGTAGGCGCAACAAGATAAATAAATCAATATTCGCTGCTCACTTGGTCCAATATGGAAACACAAAGACAAGCCTCAAAGAAAACGTGGAAATATTACATTCTGAGAAAAAAAGAGTAGAAATGAATGTGTTAGAAGAATTAGAAGTATACAGCAATATTCACAGTAAAGCTGAATGCATGCTAAGCGATGAAGTACAGTTTAGAAAACAAATGTACCACCTAAATTCTATAGAACACCTAAAATGAAAGAAATAATAGGAAACTGACAGAGAGCATATTCTTCGGTGGCCATTACCAGCTTCTTTCAAACCTAAATAATTAAATATATAGCTTTCCAATAATCTGTACTTCATAGAAGTACCTCTGCAATAGCTCCAAAAGTATGTCGGTAAGCCTACATACACTACTGGCCATTAAAATTGCTACACCACGAAGATGAAGTGCTACAGACGCGAAATTTAACCGACAGGAAGAAGTAGTGGTGATATGCAAGCGATTAGCTTTTCAGAGCATTCACACAAGGTTGGCGCCGGTGGCGACACCTACAACGTGCTGAAATGAGCCAGGACGGAGTGGCCGAGCGGTTCTAGAAGCTACAGTCTGGAGTCGCGCGACCGAAACGGTCGCAGGTTCGAATCCTGCCTCGGGCATGGATGTGTGTGGTGTCTTTAGGTTAGTTAGGTTTAGGTAGTTCTAAGTTCTAGGGGACTGATGACCTCAGCAGTTAAGTCCCATAGTGCTCAGAGCCATTTGAACCATTTTTTTTGCTGACATGAGGAAAGTTTCCAACCGATTTCTCATACGCAAACAGCAGTTGACTAGCGTTGCCTGGTGAAACGTTGTTGTGATGCTTCGTGTAAGGAGGAGAAATGCGTACCATCACGTTTCTGACTTTGATAAAGGTCGGATTGTAGCCTATCGTGATTGCGGTTTATCGTATTGCAACATTGCTGCTCGAGTTGGTCGAGATCCAATGACTGTTAGCAGAATATGGAATCAGTGGATTCAGGAGGGCAATACGGAACGCCGTGCTGGATCCCAACGGCCTCGTATCACTAGCAGTCGAGATGACAGGCATCATCTGCATGGCTGTAACGGATCGTGCAGCCACGTCTCGATCCCTGAGTCAACAAATGGGGACGTTTGCAACACAACAACCATCTAGACGAACAGTTCGACGTTGTTTGCAGCAGCATGGACTATCAGCTCGGAGACCGTGTCTGCGGTTACCCTTGATGCTGCATCACAGACAGGAGCGCCTGCGATGGTGTACTCGACGACGGACCTGGATGCACGAATGGCAAACCGCCTTTTTTTCGGATGAATGCAGGTTCTGTTTACAGGATCATGATGGTAGCATCCGTGTTTGGTGGCATCGGGGTGAAGGCACATTGGAAGCGTGTGTTCGTCATCGCCATACTGGCGTATCACCTGGCGTAATGGTATGGGGCGCCATTGGTTACACACCTCGGTCACCTCTTGTTCGCATTGACTGTACTTTGACCAGTGGACGTTACATTTCAGATGTGTTACTATCCGTGGCTCTACCCCTCATTCGATACCTGCGAAACCCTACATTTCAGCAAAATAATGCACGACCGCATGTTGCAGGTGCTGTACGGACCTTTCTGAATACAGAAAATGTTCGACTGCTGCCCTGGCCAGCACATTCTCCAGACCTCTCACCAAATGGAAACGTCTGGTCAATGGTGGCCGAGCAACTGGCTCGTCACAATACGCCAGTCACTACTCTTGATGAACTGTGGTATCGTGTTGAAGCGGCATGGGCAGCTGTACCTGTACACGCCATCCAAGCTCTGTTAATGCCCAGGCGTATCAAGGTCGTTATTAGAGGGAGAGGTGGTTGTTCTGGGTACTGATTTCTCAGGATCTATGCACCCAAATTGGGTGAAAATATAATGACATGTCAGTTCTAGTATAATATATTTGTCCAAAGAATACATTACTTGTTGGTGTAGCAATTTTAATGGCCAGTAGTGTATATTACGTTCTGTGCACATTAAATCAACAGCTGAAGCAAACAACTGTATCCGCTATCTTGTACTTAGTTTAGCTCGTGGACTTACTTGGAGTGAAAAAGATAATCAATCCTGTCTGCTATAGTATGTAAAGGAGAGCTCTTCGTGGAGTAAGCACAAAGCACAGAGCGTACATACACAGTAAAATTTTCTGTGACATACATAATCACTAAAGCTTTGTTATATTTTAGGACCCAAATGAAGAACTTTGTTTAAACCAAGTAATCACTAAAACATTGTTGTAATTTCCGACACAAATTTAAAATCTTTGCAAATTGCGTAATACGAAAAACTTTGTTATACTTTAGGACATAAATATAAAACTTGCCCAGAAAGCACTCTACCATCTGGCGACAGGTTCAGGCGTGGGGTTAGTAATGATACAAATAAATAATTTCACAAAAACTTGTGGCTGGTTCCAATATTTCCTAGAGCTTAATTTGCGAAAGCAGCCGCAGTGTTCTCTAACCATAATGGATAAAACAAATGTCAATGTTTACTTAATACCTCCGTCCTTACAGTATTCGGTAACTCGATGTTCAGGTTCAAAACATTCCATTTTCTTACTCCACAGCGAACTAACATATGACAGCACAGGAGGTACTACGGTCAATTAGAAAATTATCGATTAGGCTTAAAAAATATCACAATGAAATCGACGAAATGAGACATTCATTCTTTACACTGTCTTGTGTCAGGCTGCTGTTCACATAACTACTTGTCTCAGCACTTTCCTATTATTTTCGGAGCAACGGCAGTGGCATCCTGCCTCAGTGAAAGCTAGATAACGACATGTCCGTCACCCATCTGCTCGTTAGCTAAATCTGCCATCTACAGGACGTAGGGCTGAGCTTATCAATGGCTGAGGCGAATTTTGAAGAATGAATATTGCTGCCGGCCTCCTATAATTACATACTTAGTCGCTTGACAGGCTGTAAGCGTTCAACGAAGTTTAGCATTTTGCCAAATCATAAATTATGGTTTGAAGAAGGGCATAAAAATTTAATTGCTATATTTTTACACGTCTGAAGAAGTAGAGTAAGGATAATACGTCTTGATACAGGGTGATTATAATTAAATTTTCGCTATTTCGCTACTTGAGAGGCCCCCATGGCAAATGAGTGATTATAGAACAATGAAACGTCGTGGAAACACTTGTAAAGAGGGCGTTTGTGAGAAACGAGTGGTCATAGGACAATGAGACTTTGTGGAAACATTTGTAAAGAGGGCCCTGATGATTAACGAGTAACCATAGGACAATGAACTTCGTGGAAACATTTGTAAAGGATGCCCTCATAAGAAAAGAGTGATCGTAGCGCAGTGAAAACGTTGTGGAAACATTTGTTAAGAGAATCCTCACAAGAAATGAGTGATCATATCACAATGAAACTTTGTGGAAACATTTGTGAAGAGGCCGCTACTGAGAGTGATTATAGCACAATGATACTTGGTGGAAACATTTGTAAAGAGGGTCCCCATGAGAAATGAATGATTGTAGCAGAATGAAACTGTATGGAAACACTTCCAAAGAGGGCCCTCATGAGAAATTCGCGATTGCAGGACAAAAAAAAAAAACATTGTGCAAACATTCATTAAGATGGTCCTCATAGACAATGTGTGGTCGTAGCACAATGACACTTTGTGGAATCGTTTGTACAGAGGTTCCTCATACGAAAAGTGTGCCTGTAGCACAACGAAACTTTTTGAAATATTTTTTTAAGAGGGCCCTCATATGAAATGAGTGATTGCAGCACAGTGAAACTTTGTGGAAACATTTGTTAAGAGGGCCCTCATGAGAAATGAGTGATTGTAGCACACTGAAACTTTATATGGGAATATTTCCAAAGAGGACCCTCATGAGAAAGGAGCGATTGTAGGACAAAAAAAATATTGTGGAAACATTCATAAAGAGGGTCCTCAGGCAATGTGTATCGTAGCACAAGGACACTTTGCGGAGACGTTTGTACAGCGGGTCCTCAAAAGAAACGTTTGATTGTAGCACAATGAAACTTTGTTGAAACATTTGTAAACAGGACCCTCATGAGAAACGAGTGATTGTTGGACTATGAAACTATATGGAAACATTGTAAAGGCATGTGGAAGAGAAATAAGGGTAAAAGCATTGAAAGAAACATGTTTTAGTCTCCGCCTGAGATGATTTTATTTGTTAATTGTGGACTAAGTTCACGTTCTAGATTACGAACATTGCTCAGTGTAACGACCATCTGCATCAGTGACAGGTTGGACTCGGACTACATATTGCTGTACTACTGCCGGAAACATATCGTGTCGGATGTTGGGTACCTCTCTCACTATGTTCAAATTCAACCTCCGACATCTGTTAGTGTGCCGTTGATAAAACCTGTCCGTCACGTAAACCCACCGTCTGAATGGCGTAGTTTGTACTGATACTTCACAGTTTCTCACAGCACTGCTCGAAGTAAGGTCCGTGAAATGTTCAGCTGTCGTGACGTAGCTCGTCCACCGTTGGAAGATCTCACATCGAAACCAGAATTCCCAGCCACACCAATTGTAACTTCTCCTACAATTTGTGGCGCAATTGCCCGTCGACCGGTTCCAGAAGCCGGTTCCTAAATCGCCAGTTAATTTGAAATTTCGAATCATGTTCTCCAACACCGGAGTATAATGAGGACCTCTCCACATTTCTTTAAAGTTTCGATACTCGCTAAGAGCAGCAGCAGTAGTGTTGTTGTTTTGATAGAACAGCCTTACGGCTAGAGCAGTGTTCGCCTCATCCAGACCCATGTCGACTGTCTAAAAAAACTAAGCTAGTCCTAAAAAGCCTTTTAGTTGTTTTTTATTCCTTGGAGCTGGATAATTGAGTATGGCATCAAGTTTTTTCGAATCAGGTAATATACCTTGTTCTGACACAGCATGTCCAAAAAATATGACTTGCTCCTTACCAAAATTAGACTTTTTTAAATTGGCTGTCACTCCGTAATCTGCAATTCGTTGAAGCACCCTTTAATGCCAACCAGCGGTTGTGTTTCAATGGTACGTCAGCGCACTAGTACCTGGGCCCAGCGGCGAATAATAGCACTAACACTATTAACCACACAAATAAAAAAAAATGTTCAAATGGCTCAGAGCACTATGGGACTTAACTTCTAAGGTCATCAGTCCCCTAGAACTTAGAACTACTTAAACCTAACTAACATAAGGACTTCACACACATCCATGCCCGAGGCAGGATTCGAACCTGCTACCGTAGCGGTCGCGCGGTTCCAGACTGTAGCGCCTTTAACCGCTTCGCCACCCCCGCCGGCACCACACAAATCCTGCAGCGGCCCATCTGAACATTATTCGTACAAACTTGGGTACACATGCAGTATACTCGGGTACACATACGGTAAGTAGTTTTCCATGTACACAGATTATAGTACCGAAATTTTAAACATAGCCATCCTGTACATTGGGTCCTTAAGAAAACTCTCTTTATATAGTACGTGTGATCCAGCACCTCATTTCAGGACATTGTGAACATGCTTGTACTGTCTTAAATGCTTAAGAGTTGAAGATCTATTCTTAAGTACACCCATTAGTCACTGCACCACATAATCTGACAGCATTTACAGTGTAAATTATTAAGCAAAATCAACTTCGAATATATGTCTCCCTCAATCTTTAGCGTTCAACACTGAGGTCGCTTTGCAGCAGTACGCCGTTCTTCTGCTTGGCTCCCTCAGCGTTTCCACCTACGTAGCGGATACCACATCGTACATAATCTGCTGTAATGGTCAACGGTATCTGTTTCGTCAATAGCTGGTTCTGCTATTGTTCGAATGATGTTGTTGTTACTTAAAAATCTGTGCTACGTGTTTGGCTCTTCTCCCTTCGATGTTCCTCCACAGATATCTGGTTTGCCCAGCCTACCCAGCACCTTTTCTTCAGCTGGTCTTCTTCATCCCATCAGTAGCAACAAATTTCCTGATTTCTAACCGTCTTCTCTCTTTTCCCACTGTCCAAGTTTCACTCCAAACAAATGCTATTGTGATTTTCAGACCGACGCACTTGCTGACGAGTACATTCGTACTCAAATTCGACGCCATTTATGCCTGTGTTCACAATTTCTTTCCGACTTCTACCATCCCTTGTGATCCTGCTTCAGAAATAGGTATATTCCGCTATCACTTTCCGTTCCTATCCTTTCCAATTCTTGTAGTTCAAAGTTCATACCCTTCTTCAGTACTGCTAAACATCACTTTAGTCCTTCGGTTATCTATTTTCATGGCATACTGGCTAGGGGACGTCTTTTCCATCGTGCTCAGGACCTCCTTTAGATTACCTTTCGCCGCAATGTCCTTTGTTTAACAAAGCATCTCCATCTTCTGCCCATTAATAGTGATCCTGACCGTCGTGGCAGGCCCACAAGATTGTAAACTTGTTGTACAGCCTCATGTATGCATTCATTGAATATAAGAAGAGAGACAGAAGAGCCTTTTGCATTCCTTTTGTAATAGTTGCTTCTCGTTCCTGGTGAAAATTCCAAAACACAGCGAGTCCGTTCTTAGAGAAGCCGTGTGTCACCCGCATGTCTTTGTATTTTAGACCTGCTTTCTTCAGCATTACGAGCATATCTTGACAGATAACATCATCAGATGACATTTTCAGATTTATGAAAGCGATAAGAGTTGATTCATTAATTTGTTCTTGCTTTTCGATAAGAAACCTCAGTGTGAAAGTACTGTCGATAGACTAAGGTGTACTTACGTTGTCATCAGATGTCGTTACCACTATTTAACAATAAATGGCTTAGCTCAGTTATTTCAAACACAAATATAAAATACAATGAGAAGGGAAAGAAACCGGTACACCTGCCTATTATCGTATAGGGCCCACGCGAGCACGCGTAAGTGCCGCAACAGGACGTGGCATGGACTCGACTGATGTCTGAAATAGTACTGGAGGGAGCTCACACCATGAATCCTGCAGGGCTGTCCGTAAGTCCGTAAGAGCACGAGGGGATTGGAGATCTTTTCCGGACAGCACGCTGCAAGGCATCCCAGATATGCTCAATAATGTTCATGTCTGTGGAGTTTGGTGGCCGGAGGAAGCGTTTAAACTCTGAATAGTGTTCCTGGAGCCACTCTGCAGCAATTCTGGACGTGTGTATGTCGCATTGTCCTGTTGGAATTGCTCAAGTCCGTCGGAATGCACAATGGACATGAGAGGATGCAGGTGATTAGACAGGATGCATACGCATGTGTCGCCTGTCACACTCGTATCTGGACTATGAGATGTCCTGTATCACTCCAAGCGCACACACCCAACACCATTACAGAGCCTCCACCAGTTTGAACAGTCCTCTGCTGACATGCAGGATCCATGGATTCTTGAGGTTTTCTCCACATTCCTGCATGTTCATCCGCTCGATACAATTTGAAACGAGACTCGTCCAACCAGGCAACATGTTTCCAGTCAGTGTTGAAGGGCCCAGGAGAGGCGTAAGGCTTTGTCTCGTGCAGTCATCGAGGGCACACGAGTCGGCCTTCAGCTCCAAAAGCCCATATCGATGATGTTTCATTGAGTGGTCTGCACGCTCGGGCTTCTTGATGGCCCTGCATTGAAATCTGCAGCAACTGGTGGACGGGTTGCACTTCTGTCGTGATGAACGATTCTCTTCTGTCGTCGTTGCTCCCGTTCTTACAGGATCTTTTTCTGGCCGCAGCGTTGTCGGAGATTTGATGTTTTACCGGATTGTTGATATTCTCGGTACCTTCGTGAAATGGTCGTATGGGAAAATCCCCAATTCATAGGAACCTAGGAGTGCTGTGTCCCATCGCTCGTGCGCCAAATTCAGACTGGCTTGTCTTCATAAGCTGACATTGTGGCAGTATTAACCGATCTAGCAACTGCGCCAGACACCTGTTGACATGTGATGAGTTCTTCACGGCTGAAACCTGAGAAAAATTCTTCAGTGGAATACGCCGAGAAAGGCTGCAATTGCATATACTTGTTGACTTATATAAGCATTATCGACTGCAGCGCCGTATTCTGCCTGTTTACATATCTCCATATTTGAATACTCATGGCTATACTAGTTTCTTTGGCGCTTCAGTTGTCTTTGGCAATTCAGTGTATATTATTAGTGTACTAGAAAGGTGTTCTTAGGGAAGATTGAAAGTTGCGTTTAATTAAAACTTATAGGATTCGTAAACCACTTAAGTTATAAACCTGTAAAATTAGAGTGGCTCTTTCTTGTTATCTGAGTGTTTTACTACAGTCTGCGTACTGGAACGAATAAAATTACTCAAGATTTAGCGAGCCAGTAAAGGTACTTCATATGGTGGCACCTTGACGTGGGAACTGAATCTCTCCTTTTGTATCTGCTTAGGGCTTGACAAGGCAGTGCAACCGTCACTGACGGAACAAATGTAGCTCTTATTAGCTGACGGTGGGTCGACAACAAAGCGGGGAACTGAAACCCGGAAGAGGGAACCGAAGTCGACGTGCGAGATGGTCTACAGGGAATCAGAGAGAGTAGGAACGTCGCCCGGGACGGGGCACGGGCGTCAGTGCGAAATGGGACCAGCGCAAACGATCGTACGCAAGCAAGCACGAACGGTGTTCGGAGCGAAACAGGCGCCAGTTCACCCGCTTGCCTACCGTCGGCCACTGGCGGGGGCGCTAAACCTACCGAGCTGCATATCCGCTCCAGGCACAGATAAACGACCAGCACACCCTCTTAGCGAGTGTCTAGTGCTGCTATAATCCGTTCATCATAGGAATAAATCTGATGTAAGCGAACGCAAACGCGATGATCGGTCGTAGTACACGTACACTGGTGTTGTTACGCTCTTGGAAAGAGGTCCTACTTATATATTACATATATTATTACTAAGTTAGGTTAAATTAAACTTTAAGATATTCAAACGTATTAACAACCATCAAAGTTTTTCTTAATCACGCTTTAGCCGCGTAGTTTTCATTTCAAACGTCATGTACAGTCACAGCCTCTGCAGCGTTGTGCTCTGATTTCGCGCTGTTAATGTACAGTAAGGAAATGGCTGAGGCTGCTTTCTGTTCCGTAGTCAAACATGCACTTGGAACACGGCTAAAAGATGCCTAGAACTACGCTGTTCTTTATGTTTTTCATAAATTTACGGAGATAACCCGCTTTGAAGTTTGCCAAGCATTGTGTATAACACAGTTGATAAACTCACCTTGAACGTGTAGCGTAGTCGGTAGCGTAATGGATTATTGAGTGAAGGCGGTTATTCATGCGTTTGTCCAAATCTCCACAGTACCATTTTCTTTCCTCGTTCATTTTGAAATACCTACATCTCGTAATTATAAAACTCATCATCATTTTTTGTGAATGATGTACGTCTTCTTGTTTCTAATTATATATTGGACGCAAAATTCCTTTTTCCATTTCAAATACAAATCTTAATTATCAAGATTTTATGAGAGACTGTTCATAAAAGTCGTTTAAATTAAGAGAACGTAACAATTTAATTTTTTAGGCAAAAATGACGAACCAAATCCTCTTTATTTGGACTTTGTACGTCGTTTTATAACACAGAGGTAGTAGATAAGTATCGTAGAAATACGAAAAACAATTATTTTCATGCCGGCCGTTGTGGCAGAGCGGTTCTAGGCGCTTCAGTGTGGAACAGCGCGACCGCTACCTTCTAAGTTTCAAATCCTCACTCGGGCATGGATGTGTGTGATGTCCTTAGGTTAGTTAGGTTTTCGTAGTTCTAAGTTGTAGGGGACTGATGACCTCAGATGTTAAGTCCCATAGTGGTCAGAGCCATTTGAAGCAATCATTTACACAGCATCGAGCACATCATACAAACGCTGCAATTTGCTTCTGTACCATGGCAATATGAACCCAACAGAACTGATCTGGAGCCAAGCTGCGGGGTGTGGTCCGAGAAGTAATGAGACTGTTACGGTGCCAGACGTACTGGGACTAACGCACGCAGCTTTTCCACACGTCACTGCCGAACACTGGATGGATACGGAACGGCTCGACATAAAAGAGAAATTGCAACGCGTGGTTGGCTTCGTGGATTCGCTTGCTGATAGGATCGTTATCCACATACTAGGTGACACTTCCAGAATTGAAATGTATTTCTCGGATTTGAATAAGGAAAGAGCTAAGACATTACCAGACGACTGACCGTAAGTAATACTTTCAGTGGCTTTAATATTTAACTATACGGCGAAATCCTTGAATACTCTCTTACGTTACACACAGCTTATGCAGAAAAATTACCCTATGGTTAAGACAGGAATTTTCATCATTCTTGTTTCTAGTTGCGATAGTACGTTAGGTAAAACCGGTAACGTGTTGTAGTTTTCCTCTAGTCGTCTAAGGAGCGTATTGTGGGGGATTTGCAGGGTATTACTGCATGGTGCTTAAAAATTAAATGACATTCGAAGCTGTATTGCTCTTCTTGACGCATCGTTTTACGTGTGAACTGCAGCTGGTCACGTCACTGCACGTAGTTGACAGTACTCGCGACAGCTTGGCTGCAGTTCCACGTGAAACTGAAATCCAGTGAGGTTCCCCCAAACGCGGAAGAATACGTAGTGCAATATTTACATCAGGTTTATTCTGATGATGAACGGATTCCATGTTCTTGTGCTTAGTTAATTAGACAGAAAGAGTTGAACGAAGCGCAGTTTTAAAGGAAAAGAAAATCAAACAAAAAAGGAGAAAGTATGTCATGGAATCAAAAAATCCATTAAATACTTAAGGTTTGTGTATTAGTATGAAAATATTATGTTTCCTTCGTCTAATTGGAAGAAACGGGAGAACGAGTAACAAGGAGACATGTGGACACAGTGGGGTTATAGTGGGGATCTCTTCACGAGAAGTGACAGCGTAAGAAAAGACACCGCCCAGTTACAGCTCTTGGCACCAGCAGCCGGTACATCATTACGGAGGTGTGAGGCAGGTGATATCATTACATCCCCGTCAAAGTGTCAGGCTGCTCAATTTTTATGTTGGAGAGGAATTCGCGTAATTATTGACTCTGAATAACGAAAGCAGTACGTAAAATTGTTTATTTAAATGGCAAAACTTAGTTTTGTCCCGAGCTGCTCAGGTACTTGACATTTACGTACTATAACGGAAAATAAAAGACAATGGCGTCCATTACACTGATAGTATCGCATCACAAACTTTATTTAGCTTTGAAAGCTACATCTTCACGAAATTTAGGGTAGACGTTTCACAAATCAATTACCCACTTTGTTTTGATTTAATGTTAGACATATATCGCTTTTCACTTCCCCACAAAAAATACACTGAAGCGCCAAAGAAACTGGTATAGGCATGCGCATTCAAATACAGAGATATGTAAACAGGCAGAATACGGCGCTGTGGTCGGCAATGCCTTTATAAGACAACAAGTGTCTGGCGCAGTTGTTAGACCGGTTACTGCCGCTACAATGGCAAGTTATCAACATTTGAATGAGTTTGAACGTGGTGTTACTGGCGGCGCACAAATTGTGGGACACACCATCTCCGAGGTAGCGATATAAGTGGGGTTTTTCCCGTATGACCATCCCACGAGTGTGCCGTGAATCCGTTAGCATATCAAATCTGCGATATCACTGCGGCCGGAAAACCTCTGCAAGAATTGGACCAACGACGACTGAAGAGAATCATTCAACGTGACACAAGTACAATCTTTCTGCAAATTGCTACAGATTTCAGCGCTGGGTCATCTACAAGTTTCAGTATGTTTACTATTCAACGAAACGTCATCGATATGGGCTTTCGGAGTCAAAGGCCCGCTCGTGTACCCTTGATGACGATACAAAGCTTTATGCTTCACCTGGGCCCATCAAAACCGACGTTGACTTTTGAGGGCTGGAAACATGTTGCCTGGTAGGACGAGTCTCGCTTTATATTGTATCGAACGGATGGACATGTACGGGTATGGAGACAACCCCGTGGACCCTTGACACTGCATATCAACAAGGGACTAATGAAGCTTGTGGAGGCTCTGTAATGGTGTGGGGCGTGTGCAGTTGGAGTGATATGGGACCCCTGATACTTCTAGATACGACTCTGACAGGTGACACGTACGTAAGCATTCTGTCGATAACGTGGATCCGTTCACATCCATTGCTCATTCTGACGGTCTCGTGGTATTCCAGCAGGACAATGCGACAACCCCTTCGCCTTCCCCTTCCCCCCCCCCCCCATAAACAGACACACACACACACACACACACACACACACACACACGTCCAGAACTGCTACAGTGTGACTCCATGAACACTCTTCTGAGCTTGCACACTTCCGCTGGCCCTCAAACTCCCCTGATATTAACATTATTGAGCATATCTGCGATGCCTTGCAACGTGATGGTTAGAAGAGAGCTCCACTCCCTCGTACCCTTACGGAATTATGGTCAGTGCTGAAGGATTCATTGTGTCAGTTCCCTCCAGCATAGCTTCAGACATTAGTAGAGTCCATGCCAAGTCGTGTTCCCCACTTCTGCGTGCTCGCTGAGGCTCTACACGATATTAGGCAGTTGTACCAGTTTCTTCGGCTCTTCAGTGTTGTATCCCCCTGCCACCGTCTTAGTCGGCGCTGAAGTAGAGGATGGTGAAGTTTCTCTTCTCCTGTGTAGCATTGTCTGAAGATTTTCAGTGTACTATGATAATATTAATTGTACTGCCAGTGCTTGAACACCTATTTTCGAAAATTTTAGACCTTTTCAATATTTGCGTCGCATTCAGTAAACTAACTCCAATGCAAAGTTCTCTGGAACCTGTAATATATTTAAAAAAATAAATGAATTCATAATTAACTGACTGAATATTAGTAATTGATTATGAATTGAATTTATTTAAAAATGTCTGCTTGTGCATCGGGCTTCCTTACTATTTTGGTGAAATACAGGCAGCTAAAACACTCCGTGGGCACTGGGCTTGTCGTAATTACACAAAATTTCACTTCACACACTTTCATAAAAAAATGCTTTATATTGGTCTTCTATATTGTATTATTCACGCACGTTTAAATACATTTAGACTCCAGTACTTTTGCTCTACAAATGCACCTCGTTCTCTTACAAGAAAAACTAGACTGTGTTCTACTACTATAAACAAATAACAGTGTATCAAAAGATGAACTTGATAGAATTAATTCGTTGGTTTCCGCTTTGCTAATCAATGTCTCTGCCGACTTTTTACTTTCAATCAGTACTTTATCCTTGCTTGTTCTTAAAATACTAACTCAGCGGCATCCTTGGGAGGTCTTACATTATGTTCCTGTACAATTGCCCCCACACTGTACGTACAGTGTTGTTATTTGTTTACATTTGCCGATAGGCGTCCATGACCTTAATTGTCAGCCGGCCGGTGTGGCCGTGCGGTTCTGGGCGCTTCGGTCTGGAACCGCGTGACCGCTACGGTCGCAGGTTCGAACCCTGCCTCGAACGTGGATGTGTGTGATGTCCTTAGGTTGGTTAGGTTTAAGTAGTTCTAAGTTCTAGGGGTCTGATGACCACAGATGTTAAGTCCCATAGTGCTCAGAGCCGTTTGAACCATTTGAACCTTAATAATCGGCTTCTCTTATTTTAATTTATGGAATGGATATGTCAGCTTATCCTAAGAATTCTACAAGATATTAAAATATTATATACATATATAACATGTGAGTCCATTACATTTTTAAATTTTGCGAGTTAACAATAATGTCGAGTTTGCTTCATTCTCGCAGGTGTGTTTCGCGCTTGCGCACTGGCTGGTTTGGCGGCAAGAACTAGTTGCCAACGGTCAACATGTTATACGCTTCCGTAGCACTCGTTTCCATGTGGTTGATGTCCCATTGAGTGTTAGTTACACTTTCATCTGATTGCCACGTATCGAAGAATTGCTGTGGCATTTGTTTTCATTCTGGGTGCTGTGAGTGAGTGCTTATTGTTCAAAATCCGACGCTGTGGCAGAAGATCTCTATTTTTATGGCCCGGGCGTCATTACTACCCCTCGTACTCGAATTTTCAGCGGAGAGAACCCCGACCATCAGCATCCGCCGATGAGGTGAGTAGCCGACCTGCTCGAACAACTTTAGTTCACTTGTCCATGTATCACTCCGTTGTGAGCCACGATACTCATTTCGGTGCTCGAGTATGTTCATGTCACCACACTTGAACGTGCACTTGTTAAAAGACACATACAGCCGTCTAACACATGGTGTAAACTGCTTGTCCTTGAAGTTCATTTCTTCATGTATAGTTTGGTTTTCAATTAAAATTCGTACAACACTATACACAAGATGATAGCTAGTACCTATGGCTGACATTCCATCCATCAGTTATACAGGGTGATTCAAAAAGAATACCACAACTTTAAAAATGTGTATTTAATGAAAGAAACATAATATAACCTTCTGTTATACATCATTACAAAGAGTATTTAAAAAGGTTTTTTTCACTCAAAAACAAGTTCAGAGATGTTCAATATGGCCCCCTCCAGACACTCGAGCAATATCAACCCGATACTCCAACTCGTTCCGCACTCTCTGTAGCATATCAGGCGTAACAGTTTGGATAGCTGCTGTTATTTCTCGTTTCAAATCATCAATGGTGGCTGGGAGAGGTGGCCGAAACACCATATCCTTAACATACCCCCATAAGAAAAAATCGCAGGGGGTAAGATCAGGGCTTCTTGGAGGCTTTCATCACTCGTTCTCGGCCGTCCAGAACTTTTCCCTTTGCACAAACACCCATTCTCTGTAAACTGTTTATACCAACATTTAATACACCACCTATCAGGAGGTTTAACACCATACTTCGTTCGAAATGCACGCTGAACAACTGTCGTCCATTCACTTCTGCCGTACTCAATAACACAAAAAGCTTTCTGTTGAGCGGTCGCCATCTTAGCATCAACTGACGCTGACGCCTAGTCAACAGCGCCTCAAGCGAACAAATGTACAACTAAATGAAACTTTATAGCTCCCTTAATTCGCCGACAGATAGTGCTTAGCTCTGCCTTTTGTCGTTGCAGAGTTTTAAATTCCTAAAGTTGTGGTATTCTATTTGAATCACCCTGTATTACGAACATAAATTTTCTAAGTTTTACTATGTCATAAAATTTTTAATTAACTACAGTTTGTTTGATAGTTTCAACTCATTTTTGATCGCATCACATATACAAATTAGTTACATATCACATTTTTGTAACACAATACAACCATATGGTACATTTCTGCTTCATTTCATCGATAGGCTTTTATCACTTATGGGAGCTCATTTCATTCGTTGTTAGAGGAGGGAGAGGAAAGAACATTGGACATATGCCTAAAACATCGCGCATTGCTGGCCTAACTACGCTTGGCACCGCCTTCTTTGTTTGGGAGGGAGGTGAAATACTCATCTACTGGTTGAAGGATTTATGAGGAAATGTTACTCGTACAGTTGCTAAGCAACTTTTGTTCATTGAAATAATGCATACCGACTAATCATTGACAAATTGCCATGTTTTTATTCATGTTTTAGTACTGTGTACTTCAATTCCCGTGTAGCTTAATGTGAAGTCTAATGTTTCACCGTTGTAGACTTGTCTTTCTTAAATATCTGGAACTGTTATTATTCAACCTTTCATGTACTACGATAAAAATTAATTTGGTTTTCTAAGACCTCCTGCTTAAATGATTATGTGTACTCTGCAGTGAATAGGTAGTGACAGTTGTCACAGGAACATACTGGGACGATGCAAATTTCAGTTTTTTCATTTGCCTTATGATCTTTGTAATGTAACTATCCTTATAACTAAATTGTTTTCTCGAGTTGCTGCCTGTTTCTTCATTTGGTACCTGCTACTTTCGACGTAATTCTCTTCTTCTGCGTCGTGACGATGCATTGGTCGTTGAAAAAAAAATTAACACTAACTTAAAACTAGTTGCATTTAGTAGCTCGATAGCAACTGATATGTTTGGTCATTACATACGTCCGCAGATATTTCCATACTTTGTTTCAATTCATATACTTTCATTTATCCTCTTACCTATTATGATCATTTACTTTGCAAAGAAAGTCATTTGACATTTCTTACGGTATTTTGTCGTTAGTCCTTAGCTTATACGTCTCGTATTGTTTTTCATATTGCTTCCTTTTGATTCTAAATATTGTTGTATATAGCTTAGTATTTGACAAGATCTTTATGTACATTTGTTTTTAGACAGTAGATGTAATTGCGCAATGTTTCCGTTTACTCCGTATTTAGATTAAGTGTACATTGCATTTCTATTTTGTCTGTCACACATGCGTGCAGGTCAATGTCTTCTCTCCTGCTTCTGACGTCAGCGCGTATTGTTGAGTGCGGATCTCTGGGCCATAAGCTAGTTCTGTTTATACTTTCGCTTCGCGTGAAACGGCTTTTTACTCCCCATTTGCTGTTAATCATACGCCTACGTGTACAAGTCAAAAGAATTACTTATGCCTATACACATTACTTCATCTTAAAACACATTCCAGAAGAAAATTGTGCTTACAATTATGTACACTATGGACAACTGTCTTGTAATAGAAAAAATGTTACCTAGCTTCATTATTCTATGGAGGCTATTATATCCTTGTGAGGGTAGAGACCCTTATCTCTTCCTGTTTTCTCATAGGCTAATCTGTACGTCCCTGGGTATGGTATTTTAGAAATTGCATATGGTCCTGAATAGAGTAATTGCCACTTTGTAAACACTTTACCAATTTTTTTTTCGATTTAGGACTCATTGCCCTACAATGAATTGTGTAACACGTTTCAGTTTCTTTTATAAATTTTCTTTCTGTGCACGACCCTGTTTTCTAGAGTAACTATGGCCTGTATGATTTTATCTTATAGTATTTCTATAGTGGGTACCTTTTTGCGTTTACCGATGCCTGCTTAATGTTATTAAAGTCCTCTTGACACTTATCGTCCCATAACCGAAACCTGTTTTTTCATAACAGGTTGAGCAATGCACCACTGTTCATTAGTTGTTGTGGTACAAATTTACGAAGAAACTAAGCTAGTCTTAAAATGGCTTTTAGTTGTTTTTTATTCCTGGGAGCTGGACAATTGCATATGGCCTCAAGCTTTTTCGAATCAGGTAATATACCTTGTTCTGACACAGCATGTCCTAAAAATATGACTTGCTCCTTACCAAAACTAGACTTTTTTAAATTGGCTGTTACTCCATAATCTGCAAATCGTTCAAGCACCTGTTCAATGAGCCTCATATGTTCTAACAAAGTGGGTGTGGTTATCAGCAGGTCGTCTACACATACAGTGACTTTGCTAAGCAGTTCTGGTCCTAAGACCTTGCCCAATGCAGATATAAACACTCCTGCGCTAATGTTCAGTCCAAAAAGTAGAACACAAGATTCGTAACTTCTGCCTCCACAAACAAATGTAGTATATTTTCGACTTTCTTCGTGGAGCTTTATTTGCCAGTAGGATATTTTTAGATCGAATATACTAAAATATTTTGTATTGTAAAACCTTAGAAGCTATTCGTCCAAATTGTCTGGTCTTGTGCGTACTGGTACTGTAATCTTATTGATACCTCTAGCATCGAGAACTAATCTTACAGAATCATCTGGTTTGCTTACTGGTAATATTGTACTACAGTAGGGTGAAAATGAAGGTTGTATAATTCCACATTTAAGCATGCGATTGGCTTCTTCCTTCACTGCCTCTCGTTTTGCCCATGGAAAAGGATATGATATTACACAAAATGTTTCATGTGGATAGACTTCAAATTTACATTCGTAGCCTTTGATTACTACTCGCTCCTTTCTGAAAACATTTGCATACTTAAATAACAAGTTAGAAAGCTCTCGTCGTTGTATCTCATTTACTACCTGTGATTCACTTAGCTTCTGCTTTACCATTTCGTAACTAATCTTAGTGTTCGCTTCTTGTTCATTATCAAATACATAGATGGAAAGGAACATTTATGAAACGTCCCCTTAGAAAAATTATACATGACTGTGCTAAAAACTGACACACAATATTTTTAGCGCATCGCAATCTGACTTTTAATAATCCCTACAAAAGAATGGCCCTGAGTAACAATAACCTGTACATTTAACAAATCACTTACCTCACAAAAATCTTCATTACTCGAACTACTGCAATACAGCGAGCGCCACTACTGCCAGCTAAATAAAAGATTCAAACTACTGAAGGCACTAACTACTGAGAGGCATAGTTAGCAAATGAAAGATCCTGATAGAGAAAAAACAATGTATTTACCTTACTATTGTTCAAAAGTCATATTATATATATCAGTTCATGAGATCCAGTCTTACAAATGTACTGTCTCTGATGGATACACGTCCAGATCATCCGCTCTCAAAAATCCGCCCTCTCACTTCCCCACATCCACCACTGCTGGCGGCTCACCTCCAACTGCGCAACGCTACGCGCTGTTAACATCCAGCTGCCCAACACTACATTAGCCAACAACAATGCAAACCAGCCACAGACTGCACACAGCACAGCCAGTGATTTTCATACTGGTAACGTGGCGTTACCAGTATAAAAACCTAAACAGCCTACTTACACATTGTACGACGACATTTGACTCTGGTTTGTTTTTGTTACTTTCGTCAGGTGTTTTGACTAAATCAATAGAATAGATCTGATCCTTTACATAAAAGTGGCATTTACCATTACCTATGTCAATCTGTGTTTTGTACGTTCTAAATGTGTCCATGCCAATAAGGCAATTAACAATAAGTTTGTTAATATAAGAAAGCTGCATTTCACTGTGAAATGTTCAATTTGTAGTGGAATAAGCGCTTGATGCTCAACTACTTTCGTCTTGCTGCTGGTAGCAGTTTGCATATTGCAATATTGGACAGGAAATGTTGGGAACTTACCTCTCTTCTTCAGTTCACAAAAGAATGCATTTGACATTAGGTTAGTACTTGAACCTATAACTAAAATTAATTTTATGTTAATGTTAAATATTTTCACGTTAGTGATTGCTTGTACTTGTTCCTCTTTGACCTTATCTACTACATCCAAGTCATGATGATACGAATCATCCTTAATGTCACCTCGTTTGTCAGACCTTATGAAACATGCTTGTAATTCTTCCTTGCCCCCACTCCCTGAAAGGTCGATAGCATGGGACCTTACTACGACCGTTTGGTGTTTTCCGACGGCGTAGTGTGACTTAGTTCATTACCTGGAGTAATCTCAGTAAGCTGCACTGTGTGTGTACTTCGCCAATTTTTGTCGTTAGCTGCTGTGCAGTTATTTTGGTGCCCAGAGGTTGCTTACAGTGCCGCGTATGGATATGTAATTTTGCTGTTGGATGTACCAACCTTGTTTAAATCACTTTTTACTGTCTGATTTACGTAATTATGTTGTTGTGCCCGATCTTCTCTACGGGGTAGAGGTCTTTCCTCATAGATTAAGTCGATCGAGTCGAGCACTACAGAAAATATTCAGTGTCATTCTCGGGCGATGTGACTAATTTTTCTCTAATGTGCGATGGTAAGCGACTTTTCAGACTTTTTACCTGCGATATAGGGTTCGTCCAGTACGTGTCTTGCTCAGGTATTTTTCAAAGTAACCACGTAGACTACCGTATTTGCCATTGAATGGTGCGGGCTTGAAAACGTCGCATCTGAGTCTCTCTTGCACTGCTTTAGACCAGTATTTGCCGAGGAAAGCTCTTTCAAGTTGAATATGTGTTGCAACGTTCGGCCAGTTGCCCATAAGAGCACATCACCTTGCGTATAGCCTACGACAAATCTGATTTTCTGTGCTTCGTCCAGTTGCGTGGAAATACATGACGAAAAATACTAAGCAATTCATTCTTTTACCTTCGGTAGTGAATGTAGGAGACTGTCTATGTCTCAGCAAACCACCGTCTGCAAAAATTATTGATAAACACATGGCATTTTCGCTCGTATTTGTGTTTCTATGGTAGTTACCTGTAATTCCGGCTGGTAATTGTGCAGGTACTGGAGTTGTGGGAATGTGGGAATGTTTACATTTTGCAATCTACAACTGTCACTGGTACCTGCTGTGGGACTCGTGACAATTTGTGGATAAATACGGACAGGTGGTGGTTTGTTTACTGTAGGCTGTGTATTATTTTCATTCATATTTTGAGATGCGGCAATATTTTCCTCCAAAAGATTTCGCATCCTATTTTACGCGGCCTGTAGTTTTTCCTTTTTCTGAATAGCCTTATCTACTACATCTGTGTATATCTTGCAGTCGGTTACTAGTTACTCTGCAAATGGTGTGACCTTTATCCAGCCTACCTGGTTCAGCTCGACTAAAGATATCACTCACATTTTCATTAATCTTCACCCTCTCCTTCTTAGCAGATGCTGAGTCAACTTGTAAGGTTACTACCCTACAGTAAGCTCTTCTACAGTTAGAGGTACACTTTCATATTCTTTATTTAGTTTGTTAACGACAGTGGTTACATTTCTTACTGTCGAAACCAACTGATTTTATGTGACTTCAATGTTTGTGTTTGCGTTTGTAATTTTCTTTATCTCTTGTTCTGCGAGATCGTGAGGGTCATTAAACGAATCTACCTTCTGTTTTAAATCTGAAATGTTATCGTTAGCTTCTCTAAGTACTTCATGCTTTATTTGTGTTTTCATATTATTCAATTTTTCGTCTCTTTCTGTGCGAAAATTCTTGGCTAACTCATCGAATTTCTGTGAGACCGTGTCTTGCAGATCCTTGAATACTTTTTTGTTCTCGTTTCCTTACATTTAGATCCTGTGTGACTGTTCTTATCTTGTGTCAAATTACTGAAATTGGTATTGATACTATCTAATTTCGTGTTCGTATTAGATTGTACCTGCCGTGGCTTTCGCTGTGTTATTTGGTGGTTTGGTATTTAATTTATAAATGAAAATGACAATCTTATTTTATTACATTGAGTAATTACTAAATAATTTTTCTCCCGGCTAAAGATTTGGTCAAGTTGCTAAAGACCTCCAAGTTAACGTCGTGTTAAAGTGTTGTCTGTAAGTTGTGTGTCATTAAATCACAATTCATACAACAGATTCTGTACAACTATTGATTATGATGGAAACAGTTACCTCCAGCAAAATAATCATTAAAACTACCGAATATCAGCCGCGCAACTCATGATTAATTAATCTCGGCTCCATACATCAGCTAGAAAAGTACGTTATAAGAATCGTGCTATGAGCTGTTTTTAAAGAACCAATCTGATTCGACTTATTTTCATTAAAATGGGTTGGGGACCACCGGTGCACATTTATTTCTACACATTTTTATTACCTTCGGCATTTATGTCTGCAGAGTTGTGTTATTTGAATTTGCCGCTGAGATAATTGTTAAGATGGCGGCAGACAATTGATGGAGACTTTCTATTGTTAGAGCAAATAGGATAAGTGTTTTAAATGCTTATTAAACTTTACTTTCGTATTGTGCACTATTTGGACTTCATCAAGCAAACATTTGGTCTTTTTCTAAGGAAAACATAGACAAAAACGCGATGCAAATCGCTGTCATCAATGGCTGCGCTCCTTGCAGCGGAAAGAAATAAATAACACAGGTAGTGCTTACTGAGAGAGAGATTAAAGTTACAAATAATTATTCACTTATATTTATAATAATAATGAGCTCTATTCTCAAGTAATAATTAACAAATAATTACAATTTCTTAACAGACCTCAGTTTTATATACGTCTTGCGTCCTGAACCTACAAAAGCCAACCAACAAAAGGTGAAAACAAGGGAAGACAAACGCAGATCATAAAAGGAATTTACAATTATCATTGTCTTTGTATGATACACATCGATATGTCCAATTACATCATAGAGTATTATATAATTAATTAATATATATTTTACTGTTTTTTCATAAGTCGGATAGATAATGTTTGTAACTGTTAAGGCATATTTTCCTCTCGTTGCACTATAGCTAAAATTTATCACGTGGATGTTACATGCCCCTATAAATGCCTCACACATCACAATCTGTTTCTGTAGTCTCTGTCTTACCATTATATAATCAAACTGAAAACTTGTGCTATTTTACGATCTCTTTCACACATACAAGACTTCGTTCCTTACTCGTAAACTTGGTCTTAGAGGTGATTAAATTATACTCTGTGCAAAATTCCACCAGGTGGCTTCCTCTTCACTATACTCACCTCACCAGAAGTCCTGTGCCTCCTAGCGCCAAACTTCGCTGATGCCCATTGAACACTAACCTATCCATTTCCTCATTAAAATTTCTTACATATCTGTCCAATTAAGTAATCTAACATTCCACACCCTGACCTGCAGAATATTTCTCTGATGATGACATCCTTGTGACTGGTCCCTGTCCAGAGATCGAATGTAGCACTACTTTATCTCTGGAATATTTTTCCCAAGAGGATGCCATCGTCATTTAACCATACAGTAAAGCTACGTGCTATCGGGAAAAATAATGGCCATAGTTTCCCCTTGCTTTCAGACATTTGCAGAACCAGCTCAGCAACGTCGTGTTGGCTGATTTTAGAGGCAACACAGATCAGTCAATCATACAGACCATTGCCGTCTCAATTTCGAATAGGCTGCTTCCCCTCTTCAGGAACCGCGTGATTGTATGGTCTATCAACAGATACCCCTCTGTTGTGGTTGCACCTACAGTACAGCCATCCCACCATAGCAAGACCAAAGTTCATAGGGGAATGAATGCAAAACTACACAAAATTCACTTGAAGTAACCTCATGTTCACGTTCAGCACCACCTGAAATAGGGTAACCATTCCATCTACCAAGGGTATTCATTCACCAGCACAGTCTAATTCATGATCTCATTTAATAATATTCTTTTCCTGAAACAGCTGCTAATGGTTCACAATCTGAAGCACAACCATTTTACTTTTCATTAATACAAGATACATTCAGAGCCCTCGAAGGTGCTGTGTAAGTTGTGGAAACAGATGAAAATGGAATGGAGTCAAGTTGGGTCTGTATGAAGGACGATCGGTGACAATGAACCCAAGAAGTAGCAACATGCGTATGTGCTTTTGCATTATCATGCTGAAGGAAGGGGATCTGCATGTGTGGATGAACTCTTAGAATTTGGGATTTCAGTTTTATGAGGGTTTCACAGTGCCTTGGAGACCTTATAGTGGTGCCTTTACGCAAATCTTGAACAGTCAGTAACACTGCGCACGTGACATTGACTGCTTACAGCATGGTCTTCAACTATTTTGGTGTCGTTGATGCTTGTGGCGGAACTCCATCGATGCTCTCTTGTCCTTGTGGTCAAAATGGTGAACCTAGCTTTCATCACCAGTCACAATGTTGTCTTAACAGATGACCCACAGGCTCAAAACGCAAAAGAAACTGTTGGCAGCTGTCCAGCCGCCTCTGTTTCACATCAAAAGAGAGCCTCCGAGGCACCCACCGTGCTTGCAGTCCCCTGTGCCGCTGCACAGTTTTGCAATGATGGCCTGTACACGCTCTCATGATAAGCTGTACTCACCTGAAAGCTGTGTCTGTGTCATTCGACGATTTCCTCTGGTGAGTTCATCAACCTGATCCCGGTGAGTCTCGTTGGTTCCCGTACGCACTCGTCCGCTATGAGCTACGTCTCACACTTTGAGATTAGAACCACTATGGTTACGTTACATACCGCCACTTTCCACGCCACAATTCGGCGCTCTCTAGCGGCAGGGGGTTGCGATTTGCGTCAGTAAAGTGTGAAAGTCGACCAAGTAATGTGAACAACGTGGAATACCTCAACAGGTATTGATAACAGAATAAAAAATTTCAAAGCATCACTTTTCAGCATGTCCCAGTATTTTGTGTCTAGTATATCTAAGAAACTATCTAACAACAAGTTGAGAGGTTTCGTAGCCTACGACAAATGAAGACCGTTCCTTGTCATCCTTTGTTTGAGTACTACTATTAAACTTAGTGCGTTTTTATATTGGTTATTGTCGCAGCATTACTGTGTCTTTTAGGGAACGTGAAAAGAATGTAATATTGGTACTTTACTAACAGCATTAATTATTAATAGTGCTTTTATATATTCAATGCGCTATTTGCGCCAGAATTAGATCAAATGGTTCAAATGGCTCTGAGCACTATGGGACTTAACTTTTAAGGTCATCAGTCCCCTAGAACTTAGAACTACTTACACCTAACTAACCTAAGAACATGACACACATCCACGCCCGACGCAGGATTCGAACCTGCGACCGTAGCTGTCGCTCGGTTCCAGACTGTGGCGCCTATAACAGCTCGGCCAACCCAGCTGGCGAATTAGATCAAAGCTGGTTGAATGTTTATAAATATAGTATTTGACACACGCTTGTAATTTATGTGCTTGAAGAGTTTGTAACGCAACTGCTTAAACGTAGCCTAAAATTTATGAAAAAATTTAAAATTTACCTACGACTACCAAAGTCGATATAGAAATATCTACTTTGCCGGCAACTTTCAGTCGCGTGATACCGCCTAAATGAAGATGCATAAAACTAGTTGTTAATGACTATTATTTCATTACACTGAAATTTCAGAGTCGTGATTGCGACTGTAATATTCTTAGGGTGAATGAATTCTGAAATGAAGTGTACGCGCAGTGGTCAACCATTGTGGGTTTTACATCCAATTGTTTGTTGGGCTTGGAGTGTGGGTCATGCAGCGAGCAGACGTAGGAAAGGCAGCAGTCGAAGAAGTCCTGGCCATTTGTGCAGACGTCGAGCTCTGTAATACCTGAGGAGGTGAAATTAAAAGTGGAATTACTGTGTTAAATGAAGTGACGTTTGGTGTGTTTCTGCCAATTACGGTGCAAAATCGACTCTTAAAATTATGAGTCGGGGAATGCAAGGATAAGATGACAGGGATAAGATGGAATTTTGAACCATGAGTACTTAAAGAACCGTGGCTCTGGCTCACTTCTGAATCAAGTTCATATATTTCATGAAGCTTTCTGCTTGAATTTATACAACTTAAATAGTTGTATTCGTTTTCATAGTATTACGACAAATCGTTTTGGTCGCCAGTTATCAATTACTACTCGTGTTTTACAGCTTAAAAATCTGTTACAGTTACATAATTAGCTCGCTTTGTCAACGTGCTGATAATTAATTTTTCTTTCTGTTTTAAGTAGTTAAATTCAATAGTTATGTAAATTCAAAACTCTAAAGATGGTAGCAATTCCGCTCATAGTACTTCCACTGTTTCAGTTCATCTTCTCTAAGAGAAACCCAAATTTACAAAACATACTTAATCATCTTCTGTAAGTAAAGCTCAAATTGACAAATCATACTTATCTATTTTCTCTGAGTAAAGGCAGATTCACAAAACATACTTGACTTTATTTCCACAGTAGTAAATTTATTCCTGAAACATTTAATTGCTCCTTCAGAGGTGGTGACCAAAGTCTTCGTAGAATAACATTCTTTGTAGAGGGATCGTCATACGGTAAGGGAATATGAGATTTGTCTGCAAATTACATGCAGCTGGCCTGAGAATAAAACGAAGTTGTAAGGAAGTGGACGTGTAATCTATAGGTCTTCAAAATTTTTCGATCAGAGCCCTTATCCTCACCGTACATTACTAATGAAGTCAGTGATTGTTTTGGATCACATTAAAGGTTAAGTAAAATCCGTTTAGGTTACTCACGGTCAGCACAGATTAGAAGCATCTGAAGGACGATCTGTAAAGTGTTTATGAAATTCAGAACAAATGCTAGTGAGCCGTGTCGCAGATCAGTAGGTCGCGACATGCCGTCAGTAGTATTCATCTTTGGCCAACGGCGTCACTCTCTTGTAGTTCCGTGCTGGGACAATACCGTTGGCCGAGGCGACCGCAGTTTCACTCGATGTTGGCTCGAGTGGCCTCACATTCTGGATCCGTGATCCGCCGGCGCAGTCCTTCCTGGAGCACGCGAGGCGTTCTGGCCGTGGCGACTTGGACGGATCAGGGTTGGACCGGCGGCGAGGGGTGAGCTGCCTGCCGCTTACAGCCGTGGACAGCGGCCAGCAGAGAGGGACTCCTGCAGCCGGGGGACGGCAGCTGCCACGCAGACGTCGACTTGCGTTTCCTACCAGCCTGACGGGTTCCCTTACAGGTGAGCACGTTTTGGAACTTTCCCAATTATTAACGCCATCGCGTCGCACGTTGTGGTCTTGGTGAAAGGTTTGATGAGCGACCAGTTCTTCCCATTTCTTCAGTGGTGTCAATCGACAGTGCTGTTCTTTCTGCTCCTGATGCTTCTGCCTGGTGTGGGTCTGATTTTATGGGGGCGGGGGGGGGGGGGCGGACAAGCAGGTTACAGACACCTCAACTGTGTCCCATGCTACGCAGCCTCCCTTATTGCTTCTGAACTATGTTTTAAGAACTGATATCTTTAAACTTTTTGTGGTTCCTAAAACAATTCTGCAATAAACTCCCTGCTTGTGATTCGCTTTAAAGGGCTGTCTGATCAGCGTTATCTGTAAGAGAAGTTGATGAATTAATTATGCACCCTTCTGCTGTGTTGATGGGAGCTGCCGTTTGCTCGGCACACTAACTTTCGGTGTAGCAGACTCTAACTGTAGTTTGTGTGGTGAAGTGGGTTTACACGCAACAGGTGTTGGCATTTACTTCTCTTGTTAAAGAACTTGATTTTTATCAAGCTATTAATTCCGATGTTGCTTGAACGCCAGTTCACTCATGATTCAATTGTTGATTTTAGAGTATTACACTAATTCGGCCTATGTTCTCTAGTTCAAGTGCGAGCGCACTTGTATTTATTCAAATCATTTTCGTTAAAATGAAGTTTAAGTACTTTTATAAACTTCTTGATAAGTGTTAAGCTTTCATTTCTTGTTTAAGTACATGTGCGTTCTTTGAATCTCAGACATCTTGCTGTCAATTTCTGGTGAGTGTCCATGTATACCATCTGATTTTGTTGGTAATTACTTTGAGACGCAATTTTCCTCAGCATTTCGAATACTAATGCACCAACATAAATTGCTGGGAGTCGTTTGCATTCAATTTAAATTCTTCTTACAGATAAGAGATTCTTGTGGTTGATGGCAGATTCTAAAGTGTAAATTTGATCAGTTTTTATCACACACACTTTAATGTTATTCTATGTCTGTGTTGCTCAAAGACATATTTGTGAAGGGAATTGATCATCGTAATAAAGTGTTTACAAAATTTACTTGTGTCACGAATGACGTTCAGGCCCCGTTTTACCAGTTCTTCCATCCACAATCCAACCAAGCAGTAGGCCCCAATTGAAAATGGTAGCAGGGAGTAGTCTCCTTTGGGAGTCGGCCTAAATAATTGATCTTTATTGAGCATTATTCCTGATAGGCGAATTTACTTGGGTGTGTCTTTCTGACGCTGTAAACAAATTGCATTGTCACAGTCTACTCACTTGATTTATTTGCGTGTGTACTCGATGGTTCGATAGAGCCTAGCATGCCGATACGGGTCGACTGTCTGTAGAAGAAACAACTACGATACGAACTCCTAATATTCGGGCAGCCAGAAAGGTGACAGAGTAGTGCTCTCGGCTGCGTGATGCAGCGAACCATCTGGTGTAGGCAACTGCAGCACACATTGGCCAGATCAATGCCGCTGTTGGGCACTGTGTCTGGTCTCTTTTGGTCGCAGAAAATGATATTGTCTTCTTAGAACGTAGTCACCCCTCTCACATGCATGTATATAGGAGGCAGTTACGGATCACGCACTGGTTCCACCAGGCTGGGGATTTTAGTCTTCTAATTACAGATCTGTAACTGGCCTTAAGTAAGTTACAGGACAAGTAATGCAACTGCAAATGAAATTTGGTGCATTAAAATGGGGTGTGTACCCAGAGGAGGGTGAAGACGGAGGCTCTTTGTTATTATCGGCCACTGGCGGATCAGAATAGACACAGTGTAGGTGGGATGACATGCTGTTTTCCAAAATTTGAAAACTCTCTTGAGTGTCCTGCGACGGACGACATGCATTTACAGTAACATTTGAGGGACAGGTGAATGTGTTACCTTGGGAGGTGATTATGAAACACTTCGAATTGGAGCATCTTAGCAAATATGGAGGGTGGGATTTTGTTGGTGTAAGGTTCCTGCAGGAACTGCATGAAGGAATTCTGATAGAGAGGTTGTCAGCCAGGATTAAATGTAATCTTATTAATTAGTATTTCTTTTGGGTTCAATGCGTGAGGGAGTACTTGATGCAATATAAGGGAGAGATATTCACAGAGGCGAAGATTTTTGATGTGCAGCTTCCTAAGTGTAAGGTAATAATAACTATCTTACAGGGGGTGAAACCTGACAGTCTCTTTATCTGCTGAGAGACTATTTACGTTCAGCGACTTAGACCGTTTAGTCACCATCGCTTAGGCTGTTAAATAGGCTACTCTCAAGTGAGGGAGTGAGGTGGCCCGTGTTCAGTCGGGGAGGGGGAGGGGATGGGGGTGGTGTCATCGTCAGGATAGTTTAACAGAGTCAGACAAGAAGGTCAGAGGGAGATTCTGTCGTTGTGGTGGTTCTGGACACTTTGCTCGCCAGAGCCTTTGTGAACGGAAGTCGTCGAGCAGCTGACGCCAGAAGAGCAGCGGTCGTTTTCCGATTTGTGCCTTACCGACAGCGTGTAACAAGGGAAGGTTGGTGGGCAAGAGGCCGCTTCCCTTTGTGTGTGCTAATATTAACTACAAGGCAGGATGTGGCTTCCTGGACGAAGGAAGCAGTATTTTGTTGTTGAGGTATGAATTTTATGGTCAGTGTCCTGTTATTCGGATTTGTGGTACATTTATTGGCCCACCGCCCACGATGGATCGATAATTGCGGGTTAATTGTAGAAACAGTGATTTCTCCTGCTCTGCGGATTCATTGGTGGCAAAGTGGTTGAGTATAAACCTATTGTTGGGATTTTTTTTATGAGTACCAGCTTGGTTTTGGACTATTCAGGTGGGCTGTTTTATTTTGGTATCCATCCGTTGCAAAGGTTTTGGTTATGCTGACATTGTAGGTCACTGTATATTTGTAGGGTAGATACAGAACCTGGGAAGTTTGGTATGGCACATTTTTCGGTCAGTGAAGCGTAAGAGCTTGAAGTGGTACTACCGTTCGCCCCACTTGAGCCCTTTGGGGTTAATTATTGACAAATTAATTAAACGCTGTGTATGAGTGACTGTAACTTCATCTACTCCTCTGGCCATCTAACCATGTAAATACGATATTTTTGTTTTATTTCAGTCACACTTCCTAGTCTTACCCTTTCCATGAGGGTGAGAGTGTGTGAGTGATATATGAGTACCTAGTGGTATTAACCGAAGATGAATTAGAGGTGGTGGACAGGAGTCAGCAAATCTTTGGATTAGGTAATGCAAAGGGGATGTTAGTAGACGTTTTCTCGTGTTCCTGAGGGTGAGTAAGGAAGCAGGCGGTGGGAGGCCTTCTTCCTCACTAGGTTTGAGTAGGAGGACACTGGGAGCAGGTTTACGCGATTTTAGTCAGTCGAATGCGGAGAGACCTCGGGAGCAAAGGAGTCTAAGGTGCGACTCCAGAAATGCTGAGACAGTTGGTAAAAAAGGTGATATTTGTTAGTAAATCTGGCTCAAAACGCGGAATTAGAAGTCGATTTATTGTAAGAGACGTCGGGAAAATTAATAATTTCTTTCATTTCATTTCAACTGAAGTAATTGAGATTGCATGGGTCAAATGGTAATGGACAGTGCTATCTGTCAATGCGGCACCTTAAAGTTCGATAGTCATGTCTGTGAACGCATATATTTTGTGTAGTAGAGTGTGTACTTCATTTTAAAGTATGTCTCGTGAAAATTACCTTATACTTAAGTGACTTTTCTTTGTGTGTGGGACTTGGCCACATTTCGCACCAAAACTACAGAATGTAACGCACCTTCAGTGCCTGACACCAGCAATGCGAATAGGTAAGACGCCACTTGCAACACTCTGCTGAGGAGTAATTTAACTATTTCCTTGGTTTTCTTTCTAATCGGTATGAGACACAGTGGGCAGTACCACGCGGCCGAGAGAGCACGCAATACGGCATATTCGAATCATTCCTTGTAAACTACGTCATCAGCTTCGTTATCTGGGAATTTTGGTGGACAAAATACTTTCCAGTGCACTTTCTTAACGTTTACGTTTTGTTCTTGTGGGAAGCAGGAATTTTGTAGTCAGTAGAGGCGTAATGAAGCCATAATATTGCGACTCCCTCTGCAGAACCTCTCCGTTGAGTCTACTAATTAAGTAAGCGTAGCATGTGCGTGTACAACACGTGGAGATGAAGCGAGATTGTGGTCGAGATGAGCTGCTTCCTTCCTATTCAAATAAAATCCCTTTTTATGCCATGTAGCGTGACGCCTGTATATACAGGGTGGTCCATTGATCGTGACCGTGACAAATATAACTCGAAATAAGCGTCAAACGAAAAAACAACATAAAACGAAACTAGTCTAACTTGAAGGGGAAAACCAGATGGCGTTATTTATGGTTGGCCCGCTAGATGGCGCTGCCATTGGTCAAACGGATAACTGCCTTCTTTTAAACAGGAACCCCATTTTTATTACTTATTCGTGTTGTACGTAAAGAAATATGAATGTTCGAGTTGGACCACTTTTTTCGCTTTGTGATAGATGGCGCTGTAATAGTCACAAACGTTTATGTACGTGGTATCAGGTAACATTCCTCTAGTGCGGACGGTATTTGCTTTGTGATACATTACCCGTGTTAAAATGTACCGTTTATCAATTGCGTAAAAGTTCGATGTCATGTTGATGTATGGCTATTGTGATCAAAAGTTTCTAATTCAGTATCTCACAATTTTCCAGTGACGTGTTATGCCTGCTCAGGAACATTACTGCCGCAATGGAGGATCCAGTTCATCGACTGGACGTCAGAACTTGTGGATTAGTGTTGTGTAGGTACTAATAGCTCTATTAGCACTGGTCCTTGGCGTTTAATGCCATGTTGCACATGTTGCCACTTCCAGCTGATTTTTTCACACAGACATAACACACAAACGAAACAACTTCTCATAGATGACTAGCAGGTGTTACACCAGATTATAATTTTGTAGTCCTTCTTGTGTGACTTCATTCGTGGAGTCAAAGTCATAGCACCTGAGGAGTTTTTCCTTTTGTTCCACGTTTTCTTATATTTCTACACTTGTAGAATTAATACTTCGATCTGGAATTGTGGTTACACCAAGACAAGCCACATGAGTATCTGAAACACTGGATTGTCTGCAAGGGAGTCCTCTTTTCGCTTTGTTATTACGTTTCTACTGCTCTGTAGTGTGAGTCATTCTTCAGTCCGGACTTATTGCCGGCCGTTGTGGCCGAGCGGTTCTAGGTGCTTCAGTCCGGAACCATGCTGCTGCTACGGTCGCAGGTCCGAATCCTGCCTCTTGCATGGATGTGTGTGATGTCCTTAGGTTAGTTAGTTTTAAGTAGTTCTGAGTCCAGTGGACCTCAGATGTTACGTCCCATAGTGCTCAGAGCCATTTGAACCGTATGAACCTGACTTATTTCGGCAATGTGTATAATGAATAGTATCGAAATCAAGTTCGTTTCTCTTGGGAATCCTTAAAAGAAGTGCACACCGTAATTTAAAAAATTCGGCATTTGTAGCATGTGTAAGACGCTGAGACTATTACTGCTTTTCCTGTTTTTCAATTAATATCACGCCAGAACGTGTAAATCATCATCTGTAAGACAATAAAGGTATCTAATTTCACAAACAAATTTCTCGTGCATGCCTTACAATCCATCCCAGGAAGTTTAGGAGGGCGTGCTGAAAAGTAACTCCTCCGAATTTCTTCATCTGTTCTCAACATCGGCTGAGGTATTACATGTCATGCATTTCACTCGGTCGACTTTCTCGTTTCGCTGATGCATTCTGCAAGCTTCAGCCACTAGAGGGGTCTGATGTATAGCGTGTAACATAGCGCTGTGCGAGGCAACTATGTTGGTGCGTGAGAAATAGTGTGCTGTAATTGAGTTTCTGACTGCCGACGAGTCCGTCCGCACACGCAGCACCCTCTCCTTTAGTGTGACAACGCCGGACCTCACACGAGCACTGCGACATTTGCGACAGTTCGACGGCCTGGTTTCATTGTCATGGATTATCCTCCGTACCGTACAGTTTCGTTTTGGCCCCATCCCATTTTCATCTCATCCCGAAACGTAAAGAAAAGCCTCCCGAGGGCTTCACTCTCATAGTGGTGAAGTACGTGCGGAGGTGAGGTTGTGAGTTCGCCAACGAGGTCCAACATTCTACAGTGACGGAATCGAAAACTGGTCTCTTGTCGGGAGAAATGTGTTCGTTGCAAGAGTGGCTATGTTGATTAATTGATACGTAGACATGAAGAAAAAGAAATGTACCATGTTAATAAAGTATGATGTATTTAAAGCGCTTTAAGAAATTTCGACATTGCTTTTCAGCTAGCCCTCAAATTAGCAATTCCAAAAAACCTAATCTTAGCTTAACGCTTGGCCATGTGGAGGCCTCGTTTATGTCGCTATCATTTCCTGCTTAGCCGTGCATAGGGTGGTCAACAGATCGTCACCGTGCCAAATACCTCACGAAATAAGCGTCAAACTAAAAAACTACAAAGAACGCAACTCGTCTAGCTTGAAGGGGGTAACCAGTTGGCGCTATGGTTGGCCCACTAGATGGCGCTGCCATAGGTAAAACGGATATCAACTGCCATCTTAAAAATAGGAACCCCCCATTTTTATTACATATTCGTGTAGTACGTATAGAATTATGAATGTTTTAGTTGGACTACTTTTTTCGCTTTGTGGTAGGTGGCGTTGTAATAGTCACAAACGTATAAGTAGGTGGTATCACGTAACTTTCCGCCAGTGCGGACGGTATTTTCTTTGTGATACTTTACCTGTGTTAAAATGGACCGTTTACCAATTGGGGAAAAGGTTGATACCGTGTTGATGTATGGCTATTGTGATTAAAATGCCCAACAGGCGTGTGCTATGTATGCTGCTCGGTATCCTGGAAGACATCATCTAAGTGTCGGACCGTTCGCCGGATAGTTAGGTTATTTAAAGAAAAAGAAAGTGTTTAGACACATGTGAAATGTCAGCCACGACCTGCAACAAATGATGATGCCCAAGTAGGTGTTTTAGCTGGTGTCGCGGCTAATCCGCACATCAATACCAGATATATTGTGCGAGAATCGGAAATCTCAAAAACGTCGCTGTTGAGAAAGCTACATCAACATCGATTGCACCTGTACCATATTTCTATGCACCAGGAATTGCATGGCGACGACTTTGAACGTCGTGTACAGTCCTGCCACTGGGCACAAGAGAAATTATGGGACGATCACAGATTTTTTGCACGCGTTCTATTTAGCGACGAAGGGTCATTCACCAAAAGCGGTAACGTAAACCGTCATAATATTCACTATTGTGCAACGAAAAATCCATGATGGCTGCCACAAGTGGAACATCAGTGACCTTGGTGGGTTAATGTATGGTGCGGCATTATGGGAGGAAGGATAATTGGCCCCCATTTTATGGATGGCAATCTAAATGGTGCTATGTATGCTGATTTCCTACGTAATGTTCTACTGATGTTACTACAAGATGTTTCACTGCACGACAGAATGGCGATGTACTTTCAACATGATGGATGTCCGGCATATATCTCGCGTGCGGTTGAAGCGGTACTGAATAGCATATTTCATGACAGGTGGATTGGTAGTCGAAGCACCATACCGTGGCCCGCACGTTCACCGGATCTGACGTCCACGGATTTCTTTCTGTGGGGAAAATTAAAGGATATTTGTTATCGTGATCCACCGACAACGCCTGACAACATGCGTCAGCGCATTGTCAATGCATGTGAAAACATGACGGAAGGCGAACTACTCGCTGTTATGAGGAATGTCGTTACCCTTATTGCCAAATACATGCAAATGGACGGACATCATTTTGAGCATTTATTGCATTAATGTGGTATTTACGGGTAATCACGCTGTAACAGCACGTGTTCTCAGAAATGATAAGTTCACAAAGGTTCATATATCACACTATAACAACCGATATAAAATGTTCAAACGTACCTACATTCTGTAATTTAATTTTAAAAAACGTACCTGTTACCAACTGTTCGTCTAATATTGTGAGCCATATGTTTGTGACTATTACAGCGCCATATATCACATAGCGAAAAAAGTGGTGCAACTAAAACATTCATATTTCTTTACGTACTACACGAATACGTAATAAAAAAAGGGGGTTCCTATTTTTAAAAAGGCATTTGAAATCCGTTTTACCTATGGCAGCGCCATCTAGCGGGCCAACCATAGCGCCAACTGGTTTCCCCCTTCAAGCTAGACGAAATGCGTTCTTTGTAGTTTTTTCGTTTGATGGTTATTTCGTGAGATATTTGGCCCGGTCACTGTCAATGGACCACCCTGCATTGTAGCAGACCAGATAGTCCTTATCTTTTGTTAAACTGAGCCTGTGACTAAAGGAACGTATCATATCATCAAAAGAGTGTTGCTCTTCGCTCTGGAAAATGTTCCTTTTGAAGTTGGAATTAATGTCCAGACAATGGTGGATTTACCTTGTAGTTGGAAAAATAGATAATACCATCTTGCAGCTCAATCAGCCTTCGTGGTGTAAGTGAGTATCGCCGACTATAGCCACACTGAGCGTATTTAAATTGATTGATGGTAGAAAAGGGTAAAGTAATAGTGCTGAATGATAAATAGTGCAACTGCTATCTGTAAGACGTTAGATTATTTCACAAATGATTAAAATGCGCGGGAGTCGTGTTTTTCGCCCACTCTGAACCCAATGCTGTGGCACATGACAGAGAAACAGGAAAGCGTCGTCACTTGTGCAGGAAGAGAATTTTTTATTAAAGAGTAATAGTCTCTACAGTTGCTGATAAAGATTACATCCATTGGAGCTTTTCAATTTTCATCCGCCACAGCAGATGATCAGAGCTGCATAACAGTTACCTTCCATTATTAGTGACCACAGTGTAACAGTAAGCAAAATTACGATTACCAAAAGTTAACAGAACCGTAAATATAGTACTCCAGGGTAACTATACAATTATTATTCGATTGAGTCTAATTCATCATGAAATAGAAACACTGCTCATAGTACTTCAGCACCTTATTGTTTGCATTTTTTGTGTATACTTAAGGTATTAATTTATGATATAATTTTATACTTAAGGTCTATTATTTAATAATTTTCTTATAATTTTTAATAATTCTTTTTTTAAACATTTACTATGAGATAATTTACTTCATTATATAACATATTTTATTAAGATTTGCGTCATTAATGAAAGTGATTTCTAGTGTTGTTTGTACATTTTAAAAGTATTTTGTAACAACAAAATCCAGGCTATAGTTATACATTTAACGATAACTCAGGCCAACGAAAAATACTTTTGAAAAACTTTTTTACTTTGGCAGCTGATATTTATAGTTTTTTATGATCTGAATCCAAATCTAGCCTTAGTTTCTTTGAATCGCCCATACTTTTCGAGTAACATGCTTTTTATTAAATTGTATGTAGTGTAAAAAGCAAATGCTATACAGTAAACAGGGAAATTAATGAAACCCTTAGTTACAACGTAAGCATGGTTTGTATTTACAGTAAGCTACTTAAAACAATGATAAGTGTTAATAGAGGCTTCACTTGTCAGCTGGAATTGGTTTGTATTTTCTTTATCTTTTTTCTTTGAAGTTTCTTGCGAAATTTTTTCTGCAATGAGTCACTTTCTGAACTTTTCAGTGAAGTGGCCAACAGTAGTCCACCATCATGCTGGTGTTCCAGCAGTCTTGGTAGCGTTTTTCCATCACTTTAATCTACTGGTGAAAACACTCTCCTTGCTCCTCACTAACATTTCCATGTTGTCTGGGAAGTAATCAAGGTGACTGTTCAAAAAGTGAACTTTCAGGCTCATTAAGCATCCTAAAGTTTTAAACTTTTTTGACATTGTAGCTATAGTAGAAACATATTCAGGCTATTTTTCGTGTCCTAATAACTTTGTAACGATTTGCTTGAATGATAGGCATACTTCTTTCTCATTTAAGGTCATTGTGTATTCAAAGTTAGCGTCAAACATCAATTTTCTAATGTCAGGTCCGACAAAGACGCCTTCTTTTAGTTTAACTTCAGAAAGGTGTGGAGGCTTTTGGCAGAGATACTTAAAACATGGTCCATCTTTAGGCAAAGCCTTTCCTAAAACTTTCATTGGGCCTAACTTTATATGTAGAGGTGTTAGGAGGAAGTTTTTTGGATCTACAAGGTTTTTACATAGGAAGTTCTTCTCACCAGATTTTTTAAAGACACTCTCACAGGCCAGTTCTTTCTGCACCAATGTTGATTTCTAGCCCTACTGTCCTATTCACACAAGAAACATTAAAATTTGGTAAAGCTACCTTGCCGACCAAGGAGCATGCACTTGACTTTTAGATCACCACATATCATCCAACCATGAGCAGAATAGCTTATTTTATTTAGCACTATTTATAGGTTTTCATAGCTTTCTTTCATATGTACAGAATGCCCAACAGGTATAGATGCATACATGTTACCTTTGTATAATAAAACAGCCTTTAAACTACTTTTCGATGAATCAATAAACAGCCTCCAGTCTTCCTTTTTGTATTCAATACCAAACTCATTTATCAGACCGGGAATGTCTGAGCAGTACACTAAATCAACTTCTTGTTGAAAAAACTTGGAAAATTGCTGCTCTCTCTTTCTATATATGTATATGTTGGTTCCAATAAGTTCTTTTCTTTTAATCTAGAGCCAAGCAATTAGGCTTTTTCTTTCATTAAACCCAGATCCCTAACCAAATCGCTAAACTCGGTATGAGTAAACAATTTGGGCTCTAGACTTTCTATATTACAATGAATTTCGTCATCATCTGGTTCACCTAAATCAGATTGTATATCACAAAATACTTCTGTTGAAATAGAATTTATATCATCTGGTGGTACAGGAACTGGCAAACCTACACCATACCCTATTGGTTGGATGGTGGATGGAAGGTTAGGGTAGTTTATCACCTTCTTGTTTTTTGAATTATGACCAGTAATTTCAACACTGCAAAAGTAGCAATCATTAGAATGATTTCTTATCTCCCTCCATCTCATAGGAGCAGCAAATGTAAAGGCTTTTTTCTTCTTTTTGGACCATTTTCTCAGATCTTCAACACTCACGTGACATACCTTATGCAGCGGCCAAGATTTATCTTGATCACAAAGTTTAGATCCACAGTATATAGATAAACCTTTTTCACGAAGTCTGTAATGTTTCTTTGGTGTTTTTTAATGACAAATAATTAACCACAAATATAACAAAAACTGTCAGCAGAGTTTTTACAACCCCTATTACACACTGTACTGAGCACATGTGCAGGAAATGGGAAGGTGAAGTTAGGCTGATGGTAAATAAAAGACCATCGGCTAACACAAAAATGGAATCGACTTTTTTTGCAAGCAAATGTTTTTCAGCAGTGTTACCAACGTCATCTACATTCATTACACTACCTGTTTAATAAATTTGAAATATATAAAAGCTGTTAAGTTCTTTAAAAAATTGCTTCATTTAATAAATTTAACTGTAAAATGTCACGAAATGGTGAGTGATACAGTTTTTTAAGTGTCATATTTGGACTTCCCACCCTAAAAAACATAGGAATAAGGTATTTTCAGCAAAAATTTTTCCATCGTTGGCCGGTGTAATTAAAAGAGAACTACTTGTTTTTTCTGTTTATACAGATGAACAATTGACCACTGCCAATAACTTGCCTGAGGGAGGACACAAACATCCGGCAATCAGTGACATGGCACCTCTAACCATGTGGCCACACCGCAAAGCTCTGAAGTGTGAAAGACTCATTGCCTGCAGCCACGGTCGCTTGTATCGACGGGGTATAGCTAACGTTCTAAAAATTTTCGGAAAAAATATTCCAGCTTAACACTTGATAAAAGATGACCGTGTAATTTACATCGACATAGACGCCTACATTTCAGTTAACGTAACTGTAAGTCACTCGTTAGACTTACGCCGGCAATTAGAATTACTTACTTGATTTATGGCCAAAGTAGGGAATTTTATTTCTTATAAATTTTCATTATCACGTCATCTGTATGTAACTACCTGACATGTCACATTTCGTGTCCAGTGTTATGGACTATGGGCTGCTGAACTCAGTTGACCTATGTGCTGTCACAAGAGCAGCTTTAACTGTTTGAATGATGATAGTTTGATGGCAAAAAGTGTATTTGACAATATTGCGAATTCCGAAATTTCACGCTTGTTATCTTTCACTTCTGACTGTACTATCGGTTCTTGTGACTTCATCTGAGAAAAGAGGATCTGTAGCTTATATTTAATCATAGACTGTTTGACTATATCGAAAATCTACTGTTCAGTTTTGTAAGTTTTGAGGAGGGTTACCTTAGATAGCCTCTATATTAAACTTTGTACGATAGTCTGTAATTACTATTTGAAAATCAATAGAAATGTCCTGTCTGACAACTGTATTTTATTGTTTATAATAGTAAATTATCGAGGAATGTTCTTTCTACCAGCACAATAATTTCCTGAAGTATTGCAAGCAGCAACAGTTTTTGTTATTTTAGAGTGAAGTGGCATTCATGTCTCCTGCGTTGAGATTTGTGGTTGATTGTCTGCACAGACTGTTAACACTGCTTCATCAGCCTACACAGTTCGAGTTGTAGATCTGTAGACTTCTGTGTGTGGCTGTGATGACGTTGTGGGCAGCAGAAAATTGTTTGACCGAAGTTATTGCGCAGCAGGTTGCGTGGCGGTCCTGCAGGAGCTCTCCTGAGGGAAATTCACTGAGGTCTGTGGGGAATATGGACAGCTGGCAACCTTGCTGTATCACCCGGTTATGTGAGAGTGAAGGTGCATTTTCCCTGAGAGAAGGTACTTTTTTTTTTTTTTTTGTAACAGCACCGTTGAAAATGTGGGAAAGAAATGATTAAAGGTGGTTCTTCTATTCTCTTTAACTTAACATAAACTAATAAGACGATTGTAGATGTCAGTCTAAGTAATCGTACCACTATGAGGTTGTAGCATTTGTGTATGGCAGACACAGAAGTAAATTCAGTGGGAAATGACAAATGAAGATGCATTTCAGCTGCACAGCTTATGTATATGACAGTAATTTGCGTATGGTGCAGTTAACCCTGGTGCAACATACTAACATAGATGGTGCTATAAACAACCACCGTTGCCTCCATTTGTGGCTTCAAAATGTCAGGGTGAAATACCATCAGTTGTGAAAGATGTCCACTGGATTCTTGTAAGGTGTGTGAATATTTTATAGATGATGTTTATTAATAATGGGGTATTTTTCAACTGATGTTCACTTTTACGAACATTGCTAGTAAAATATTTTACAAACTGAATCCTCAGAAGAAAGGTTTCTCACGTTAGTCTGCAAAGACCTACTGCTGTTGCAGTTGTCGTGGTGTTACTGAAACAGTTATATTCACCAAAAAATCATGGGTAGAAATGAATGAAGAAAGGATTAATTTATTGTATTCCTTACTTTGAAATGAATACATGATGTTCCCTGTGTCAACTACGTGTTAGCAAGTCCACCAGCTGGTGCTTGTTGTTTTGCCAGGCGAGGTCCAGGGGGGTCTCCCCATCCTCATCCCTTGCCTCTGTATCGGCTCCAGCCTGCATCAGTGCAGCTGCCGCCTCTATGTGGCCACCAATTGCCGCCCTGTGCAGCGGCGTCGAACCCCACTGATTCCTCGCGTTGGGGTCAGCGTAGGCCCCCAAAAGCAGCCACACCACAGCTCCATGGCCACTCCGTGCAGCCAAGTGCAGAGGCGTGTTGTGCCAACTGTCCTTGGCGTTCACCTCTGAACCGCCTCCCACAAGGCTGCTCGCCGCCTCCAAGTGTCCCCTGATTGCCGCCCAGTGCAGGGCAGTCCGTCTGTCTCTGTCCCTCCCATGCACGTCCGTCCCTGCCAGAAGCAACGCTCGCAGCTGCTCCACCAACCCCTCCTTAGCTGCCTCTATCAGCTTCCTGCTTCTCTCCTCCGCAGAAATGCTCCTGCACAAAACAGTGATATTCTTACACTCTGTTATAAAGATGTACACCAAATGAAAGAAACAATCACAGATGCGAAACTACGAGCAGTGTAAAAAAACTTCTCCCTAAGAAACAGCATTCCTATGATAAAATCACATCCCTTGACCCCAGCGTCCTGTTGGTAAGAAATCACTGAACTCCAGTTAAACATACTGCTAACGCTACCTTTATGTGTAGGAATCCTTTCTAAAACTTAAGAAGAAAACATAGGAAACTAATCACATCTCTAATTAATGAAATACAGTTTCCTGACCTGACCCCAAATACGTTCAGTACAGTTACTAGAAAATTTTCTGACACACCAACACCAAATACAGAAAATTACTACTTTGCGCACAGTAGTTGGTCGACTGTCCCTGCCACCCATACATACACACTCTATATGTCTCACAGCAAACTAATCAGCATGTAAGCTCATATAAATATGCATCCATTGGAAGATACATCCACCAAAACATCCATCTACATCTATGTACACACTCAGCTGGTTTGTGGTGACAGGTACTCTGTACCTCTGCTACAGTCAATCCGAGTAACTTTGTACCACTTTTTTTCAATATTTTGAAAATGTTGACTGCAAAATAAGTTACACACCGTAATAGCTATCGTAACACTTTGTATTTACGGTTACTCAGCGCTTGGGAAAGTGAAAATGTGCACCAACTATGCCATATTCGAGTAAAATTTCTGTTTTAATACTTGTACAAAGTTACAGAGTAATTTATGGAAAATATAGACCAGTCTCAAAAAGCACCCTATTTTCAGACCACGCCAGAAGGAAATCAGACTGTAGTATTGCGTGATTACTTTCAAAACTCAAAATATTTGTATAGCCCTGGCATTGGTCAACTTAAATCACTGTAGCCAGAACTGTTCTATACACCCAACTTAATTTAAAGGACAATCTTTAAGCCTGAGAGCTTGTATGAAGCTGAAAAGACAACTGAAGTACTAATTTGAAACCTCAGAGGTAAAAATACTGTTGCTTTTAGTACAGAGTAATCCTTGTAGAGGGAGCAGCAGCTGTTTGAAACAAAAATAGGAAATGGTACAAAGATACCATGACTGATCAAAAGTTATCTTGATTGACCATAGTCGTCTCCTTTCCTGTTCCACTCGCATATACAGCCCTAACCTCTCTAAGTTTATCTTCATGTTCATTACGCAAAATATACGTTGGCAGAACTAGAATCATTCTGCAGCAGCCTCAAATGCCAGTTCACTAAATTTTCTCAATAGTGCCCCTTGAAAAGAATGTCACCTTCCCTCCAGTGATTCTGATGTGAGCTTCTGCAGCATATCCACAATAGTTGTGGGTTGTTTGAAGCTACTAGTAACTAACCTAGCAGCCTGCCTCTGAATTCCTTAGATGTCTCCCTTTAATCTCACCTGATGCAGATCTCGCACACCTGAACAGTACTCAAGAATCGGTCTGACTAGTATACTATATGTGAACATCTATACAGATGAACCACTCTATATCTCGACATCTTTACAGATGAACCACTCTTTCTTAAAACTCTTCCAATAAACTGAAGTCGATAGATCGTCTTCCCTCCTATAATCCTTACATGCTCGTTCAGTTTCATATTTCTTTGCAATGTTATGCCTCGATATTTCATTGACATGACTGTGAGAATCAGCACAGTACCAACACAGTATTAGAAAATTATGGGCTTTTTTTTCCTATTCATCTGCATCAACTTACACTTTTATACATTTCGAGCTGGCTGCCATTCGTCACACCAACTGGAAGTTTTGTCTGAGTGAGCTTAAATTCTCCTACAGTCAACCAACGACGACACCTTTCAATACACGACAGCATAACCAGCAAAGAGCAGCAGATTGCTGCTTACCCTGTCCACCATATCATTTATCTATATAAAAAGTGTCAACAGTCCCATCACGCGTCCCTGGAACACTCCTGACGCTACCTTGTCCCTGATGAACACTCGCTGTCGAGGACGAAATACCGTGGTCTGCTACTTAAGATGTCTTTCAACCACTCACATATATGGGAACCTATTATGTACACTTGTACCTTCCTTAACGGTCGGTAGTGCAGCACCATCAAATGCTTTACGGAAGTACAGAACTACGCAATCCGCCTGTTGTCCTTCATCCGTGGTTCACAGAATCTCATATGAGAATAGAGCGAGTTATGTTCCAAATGAGAGATGCTTTCCCAACCATGATGATCTGTGGATCACAGCTTTTTCTTGTCAACGAAATTTATTATATTCGAACTAAAAATACACACAAGGATTTTTCAGTAGATCAATGTTACAAATATTGGTCTACACACTTGTAGGTCCATTCATTTCTCTTCTTATATGCAAGTGTCAAATGCACTTTTTTACAGTCTTTTGCAACTTTGTGCCGTCCGTGAGATTCTCATTAAAGGCAAACTAAGCAAAGGATTAATGCTGTAGAGTACTCTTTGTAAAACTGAAGTGGAAGTCCATCAGCACCAGGCGACTTGTTTATTTACAAGTCTTTCTCTTGATTTTCTACACCAACAATGCTTATGAAGATCTCCTCCGTATGGGAATCCTTGTGATGGTCAGATGATGGTAAATTGCCTTCTTCTACTGCCAAATCACACAGTTCAACGATTGACTTGACAGAGGCCTTACACCCTTACAGCAATTTTATGTGGGACCAGAATTTTCTCGGGTTCTCAACAAGATCTATTGCTAAAGTGTGACGGTGCTATTTGTAAACGTCTTATAGCGATCTTTTTATGGATGCAAGAATTTCTATTAACTTTTGCCTTCAGTTATTTGCTGTTCCTCTTTTCAATGAAGAGTGCAACAGCCTTCGCTTCTTCAGCACTTTTCGAAATTTCTTGTTGAACAACAGTTGGTCTTTACCGTCCTTAGTCCACTTACTCGGCAGATACTTCTCCAGACTATGATTTACAGTCTGTTGAAACTTTCCGATAATTCATCTACGTTCACTGGTTTCGAACTGAATGATGTCAAACCATTGTCAAATGGGATCTAGCAACTGTGTATCTGGTATTTCTAGCATAAATAGTGTCCTAGCTTTTGTGATTGGTTTAATGTTTGTAATGAGTGTCACTGTGAAGACATCATGGTCCGAAATTCCTGTCTCTATACAGATGCCGTCAGTTAGGCCAGGCCTGTTTGTAGCTACAAGACGTAAAAGGTTTCCATGGCGTGTAGGTTGTCGAACTAGTACATCTTCACGCACTCTCACACTCAAAAACCCAAGACACCATCCTCCTTCGCTTACACATACACTTTAACTATATTCTTGCAGCTGGCATGTGTCTGGAGCAATTACCAAAATGTGTGCACTCTGACATATTGTCACACTTACTACTGTAATCCGACCTTGGATTTCTGAACACACATTGTACCTTACACCATACATGCTAGTACCCGGAAATGGCAGCTTGTCACTGGCATGTGATAACCTGTCTACAATGAGCCAAACAGAGAATACCTATATACCAGTCCCATGCACTGTGCGTTACATGTGGTCATGAGTAAAATAAAGCAAATTTCTTGCAAATCAGTTACAACTGAGAGCCAAGTGCTTCTACTAGTACGACAAAGGAGAGGTTGCTGCTGATAAATCCAGTATGGCCCAACCACACCCCCAGTTTCTCTTTTTACAGATATTTTGCGCACATGCACATGATTTCAGTATTTCAGCTGGAATGAAGTCTGTGCAAGACCGCACCAGTGTCACAATTTACCATTGAGCATGAGTTATGGCAGTTGGAGATTTCTGGTGAAGACAATTTGTTCAAAATAGTGGTTGGGTTCCACCTCCCCTCCCCCACCCCTCTATAATGTCACACCCCCCTCCCTCAATGGCTGGAGAAATTTTGCCTGCAAAAAGGATAATGTGTCTACTTAACTACGTCATACATCCACCCCATATGATGTCTCCTGACCCCACCCACTACCCAACCCCCACATAGTGGTGGGATATGGTCAGTCTCTGTCCAGTTACAGAAGAGGATAGTTAGTTTCGTTTACCTTATTTTTGGTGGGAAACAGTAATTCATTCCTGGAGAGGAAGGAATGGTATTTAATTAGTTAATTAATTTATTTAGAGATCAAATGGGTTACCTGCAATAGCCTAACCCAAAGACATGTGTGTTTGCCTAAACATGCGGGGTCCAATTGAGCTATTTCATGCCACATACAGCCAAGAGCACTGTTCGCCTCCCCCACTCCTACCTCCACTAATATGACTTCACCCACCCTCCACCAAGCTCCCTCCCATGACACTGTCGGAAAATGATCAGTTTGCCTGCTATTGGAGAGGCAAGTGAGGTGGGTGATCGTATAACTGTTTTTGGTGGGAAACGGCTGGTCTGTTCTCCACACTCCAACACCTTCTGCACCTACTATCGACCACCCCCATCCCCCACTATCTGCAGTCCTGTCCTCCCACTTTTTTTACCATTGTGTGTGTATATGTTCGCTTGAAGTTTGAAGACTGACTGCTGTACTTCACAATACAGCCATCAGAGTGACTTCAAACCATTCCACAATCACCCCCACATTTCACCACCTCCCATACTCACTTTCTACGGCTCCCAGCCTTACTATTTGCTGAGCACGTGTGCGACTTAGCAATACCACTCTAAACTGTTCTACAGCCGTTACATGGAAGGAAAAAACTTACCTACTGGTGTGGCTATTACTACACGCCCTAAACACGATCCTATAGATTGGGTGGAAACGCTCTGGATGTGTTCACCTGAGATTCACCTACAAAATTTTCACACTGAATTCATTAGTTTGCAGTACTGTGTCACAGCCCTTGCACTCATACGTCGTTCAAGGCACTTAATATGAAAGGATAGGACAGGAAAGTATCACAGAAGTCCAGGAAGAGTTGCCTCCTGCCAGTCTTCATATGACTATCTGCTGGGGGTGGGATATATTCATAGCTTCATGCATACCAACACATTCTTACACTGTTCAGAGTACTTAGAATGAAACTAAGTGACAGCAATTGACTATATTGTTGCCTGACACCCTCATTTGGGAGAAAGATCGCCCAGACAAAAGTTATCAGTCACTGCTTCAGCAGCAGAAGCACCAGAGATTTGCCCTGCTTGTCTGCAAGCCACTGACAAAAGAAACCCCAACAAACCAATTAGAAGAACAGCAATTGAAAGAAACATCGATTTCAAAAAAATGATGTAATCCAACAACTAAACACCACTCAAAACCAAACAGCCTTGATGCTTCAAGACACAGACACACACACACACACACACAGACACATAGACACACACACACACACACACACACACACACACACACAAATAATGGTAAATGTTTTACCGCTCTCAGAAAAAAATCATATAATCTAACAACTAAACAGCACTGAAGAACTGAAGAAATGTCCAGCAATTTAATTAAAATTGAGGGTGAAAAGCATTTCATCGACAAAATTCACTGATGATACTTTTGTGTTTCCCGAAAGTGAGAAAAAATCAATAGAGTTGCTGAATGTAATAAACAGTCGAATGAACACCAAATCAGGATTAATGAACAGAAGGAACAGGAAGGTATTAGGGAGTGGCAGAAATAACATTGATAGCAAAGTTTGTATGAGAATTAAGGACCAAAAAGTACACGAACTGCAAGGATTCTGCTACCTGTGAAGCCAATTTACGCCGAGGGACAAAGGGAGGTTATTATAAGAAGTAATGTAGCACAGGAAAACAGGATATTCTTCGCAAAACAAAATTACTAATACAAAAAATAGGCTTTCATTTGGGGAAGATATAGGTGAATATAAGTTTGGAGCACATTACTGTATGAAAGTCCACAGCTCGTGGTCTTGCGGTAGTGTTCTCGCTTCCCGTGCATGGGATCCCAGCTTCGATTCCCGGCAGGGTCTGGGATTTTCCCTCCCTCGAGATGACTAGGTGTTGTTGTGTCGTCTTCATCATCATCATTCGTTCCCATTCTGGTCGGAGGAAGGCAATGGAAAACCACCTCCTCTAGGACACTGCCTAGTCGGTGGTGTAGATCTCCCACATCATACCCTATACTACTCGGAGTATGGGATCTCATCATCATCGCTGTATGAAAATGAATCGTGGATTATGGGAAAAGCAAGAAGGGAATCAGACCATTCTAAATGCGATGCTATAGAAGGATGTTAATATTAAGTGAAGTTATCAGAGAGGAACTCTGTAACGTGTCTGCAGAATAGGTTAGGATGGTGATATATGGAAAACCGTATTAAGTACAAGGGTCAGCGTAATTTGTCATATGTGAAGTCATCAGGGAATAACTGCCATGGTACTAGAGGGAGCTGTAGAAGGGAAAAACTCTAGGGAAAGACAGAAATAGGGATGCATACCAGAAATAATTGTGGACTTTGGGTGCTCACAGCAATCTAAAGCGGTTCTTCAGACAGACAGAAACATTGTCAACAGCAGGCTGAGTTTCTGCTTTGCATATGTGTTAGTTACTGGGACTGGCTATTACACCACACTATGGTGGGCGACGAAATTGGTTCACACGCTGACAAGCTAAGGCTCTGCCGACATTTGCTTCTGTTTGGCACTTGACGAGCATATTTCCTGTTACTTGCAGAAATTTTATGGCATATTATTGGGTTCTTTGTCCTCTTCCATTCCTGCCAGCCACCCCAAATGGTGTTACAAACATGTGTTTATCTGACCCCCATTAGCCCATTCCAATACATCAAGAGTGTTAGACGTTTATCCCTTTTTTTGTAGAGAGTTACACATTCATTGCAGTCGAATTCTGTCCCTGATACTAGATTTTCTGCTTATGACGCTGGCTTACGTGCCTGAATTATTGCTGGCACAGGTGATCAGATCTTCGACTTGATAGTGGAAGGAAAGTGTGAGGAAAATTTAGATCTTTATTGGATTTCTAGATCTTTAAATGACGTTTGACAACGTGAAATTGTGAGAAATGTACGAAACGTTTAAAAAATAGGTATAAGACATAGGGAACAGCAGGTAACGTAGAATATGTACAATAATCAACAAGGATTGGTACTTTGGTTAAAGATGATTGAAGACAGGGATGCAGGTAGTCTCCACAAATTTTCAGGCTGAACACTAAAGAATCGTTGGTGCAACTGGAGAAACTTCCTGGAATTTAATTGTAATTGAGGATGAAAAGGATTTCGTAGATAAAATTCACTGGTGATATTACTGTGTTCACTGAATGTGAGAAAGAATCACCAGAGTTAGTGACTGTAATAACCAGTCGAGTGAGCACAGAATTAGGATTAATGAATGGAAGAAAGAGGAAAGTATTGGGGAGTGCAGAAATAGCACTGGTGGCAAAGTTTACGTCAGAATTAAGGACCACAAAGTAGACGAATTGCAGCGATTCTGCTACCTGAGAAGCCAATTTACGCCGAGGGACAAAGAATCCAGAATGAGATTTTCACTCTGCAGCGGAGTGTGTGCTGATATGAAACTTCCTGGCAGATCAGAACTCTGTGCCAGACCGAGACTCGAACTCTGGACCTTTGCCTTTGGCGGGCAAGTGCTCCACCAACTGAACTACCCGAGCACGACTCACGCCCCGTCCTCACAGGTACTGGCAGAAGTAAAGCTGTGAGGACAGGGCGTGAGTCGTGCTTCGGTAGCTCAGTTGGTGGAGCACTTGCCTGCGAAAGGCAAAGGTCCCGAGTTGGAGTCTCGGTCTGGCACACAGTTTTGATCTATCAGGAAGTTTTCAACATATGAATGTTTGTTGCACAGTAATGTATGAAAATGAATCGTGGAATAAAGGGAAAAAACAAGAATGAGATCGATGCATCCCAAATGCGGTGCAATAGGAGCATGTCGAAATTAGGTGAACTCATAACAGAAGAACCCTGAAATGTCTCTCATGAATAGGTGAGGATAGCGATATGTGGAAAACCGTGACAAGAACAAGGGTCAGCGTAATAGATTATATGTGAAGGCATCAGGGAATAAGTGCCTTGGTACTAGAGGGTAAAAACTTTATAGGAAGACAGAGATGTTAATGCACACCACAAACGATTGTGAACTCTGAGTGCTCACAGCACACTAAAGCTGTTGCTTGAACAGATGGAAACATCATCTACAGCAGGTAGAGTTCCTTATTTGCATATGTATTGTTACTGTTACTGGTTGTTACTCCATACTGCGGCAGAGTGACCAAAAGTGGTCCACACCCTGACAAGCTGAGGCTCTGCCGACATTTGCTTCTCTTTGGTGCTTGACGAACATATTTGTTGTTACTAGCAGAAATGTCTCATTCCTGCCAACCACCCCAAATGGTCTGACAAACATGTGTTTATCTGACCCCTGCTAGACCATTCCAATGCACCAAGAGTAGTAGAGGTTTATCTCTTTTGATGCAAAGAGTTACACATTCAGTGCAGTCATACTCTCTCCCTGGCACTAGATTTTCAGTCTATGACGTTGGCTTACATGCTTGAATTCTTATTGGCATTGGTTTGCTGATTTTGATGACAAGGGATCACTGAACTGTTGACAACGACTCACCATTTTCCCTACCAAACCTCCTCTTCATTAACGTCTTTCTCATGATAGAAACTCCTAATCCTGTGGATATCGCCCTGTTACCTAACTGTATGTTCTGATTTTATTCCCAGTTCAAGACTTTGCTGATCCTCCTTAAATGCAGGCTCAGCATTTACACTTCGTCTTTCAGTATTTATATGTTATCTATCAGATAATGGTCGTGTGTGTGTGTGTGTGTGTGTGTGTGTGTGATGAGGGAACTCACTGCATGAGAGAGACAGTGGCTTCATTAGGTGGAGGAGTCATGGGCAGCACAGTAGCAGCAAGCCTCTGGCAGGTTGTGCTCGCAGTGCTAGTGGCGGTGGTGGTGCTGGTGCTGGTGGCGGCGGTGGTGTTGGTGGTGGCGCTGGTGCTGGTGGTGGCGGTGGTGCTGGTGCTGGTTGTGGTGGTGGCGGCGGCGGTGGCGGTGGTGGTGGCGGTGGTGGTGGTGGGCCCCAGCTGTGTAGCAGCTGGTGGGCTGCACACAGAGAGAGAGAGGCAAAGTGTGAACAGACTCCTCGGGGTGGCTCACTGCAGCCAGCACTGCTGAGGGATCGTCCACACACACACACACACACACACACACACACACACACAAACACAGAACTCACGCCGACAATGGGACTAGTGGTCCAGACAGTGCAGACGACTTGCTAGTGACATAATCACATTCACCACCTGAGTTTCCCACAGCAGTTTATCACAATACCGCAACAGGTAGTTCAAAAGCAAGCTTGAACGAAATGTATGTACAGTGCCCTACACTTACACATAACTTAATTACAGAGTTGAAACTTCCTGGCAGATTAAAACTGTGTGCCGGACCAAGACTCGAACTCGGGACCATTGCCTTTCGCATTCATGTGTGTCTGTCTTTATAGCTGTTATAACGGTAACAATCAGTGAAATAGTAAGGACAAGCGACATTTCAAAACTCTGAAAAGTGCCATGATTAACACTTCAAGCTGCTAATAAATTTCTTTATTCAACAACCAAATTTGAAATATGTATCACCTATAGGACAGCACCTCCAGAAAAAATTACAAGATATTTGGATTATCGTGTACTACCGTTACTGAAGTGTCCTCAATGGAATTTGCTCATCAGTTATCAGCAGGTTCTCTCTACACTGCACCCTCTGTAAGACGCCCCCTGCTCCGTTCCAACTCCTGTTGTTATTGGCGGCGTTACTGCAAGTCTACACTATGTATTCTGTGATATTCATATGTGGGTTACAGTGCCGCAGTGTGTCTGGCCTTTCAGAAGGTTAAGGAAGAAGGCAGTGGCATACTTGGTAATGACCTGAAGGTACTGGAAAATTCCAGCTGTATTATATCAAGTCCAGACAAAGAACCTGATGAATTGTAAGTTTGATCCAGGAGTAGATGCTGATTCAAAGCACAATTTAGTCATGCTGTTGAGTAAACTGAAGCTTAAGAGGATTGTCAGGAGGAATCTGTGTGTAAATAAATTGTATACTGAACTACTGAGGAAAACAATGGTTATTTTTAATTCTATGAGGCTGTACATAAATCGACAATGAATGCCAAATTTGGAATTTCAGGTGAACAGCAAATGATGTCTCTCAAAACGCCAAACATTAAAACTGTGAAGAAATCTTAGCATATATATATATATATATATATATATATATATATATATATATATATATATATATATATATATATGATGACTGATGAAAGAAAACAGTACAACAATAGACAGGGAAAGCCAAGAATACAGTATTGCAGTTCGCTAAGTAAAGGATCAAATTAAGTAAATAAAAAGTGATCATAGGATGGACAGATTCGGCATTTGTAAAAGCCTAAACATGCTTTAGTGAAATTAAATACAACGTTAAAAACACTAAGAGTTGGAAAAGAATTCCAATGTTAAATGCAGAGGAGAGAAAGAGAGAGAGAGACAGAGGGAGAGAGAGAGAGAGAGCAGATGGCTGAAAACAGTACACCGTGCTCCTCCATGAGGGAATGAACTATCGGATGACACAATATTAGCATAAATGAAGGTCAAGCATTGGAAAACATAGAGGATTGGCCATTTGACTCAAAGTTTAACAAAGCTCTAGAAGTCTTGCACAAAAATAAAGCAGAATGGTTAGAGAACATTCCTTCAGAATATATATGGTGCTTGTGGAAGGCTGCAATCAAATGACTATTCAACTTGATCTGTAGAATCTATGCGACTAGAGACATACCACCAGACTTCTAGAACGATATCATCTGCACACTCCAGATGCGACGAAGGGCTGATAAATGCGATAGCTTTTGCACAATGAGTTAACAACTCATGAATCGATATTGCTGACAAGATTAATATTCAGAAGAATGGAAGGAGGAAACTGAGGACATGTCAGAGGACGATAAGTTTGCATTTAGCAAAGATATAGGCTCCAGAGAGGCAGATCTGACCTTGCACTTTATAAGGGAAGCAAAGGTCTAAGGAAAATCATGGAAACTACACTGGATTAGCCTAGCTTTCAAAAGAGTGACAATGTAAAGTAATGTGACACACGTGAAATTCTCAAAAATACGTGTGAGATATAGAGGGCAGGCAGATTATATAAATAACTGTATGTACACTAATGCACAAGGAACAGTAAAAATTGAAGAAAGAAGTATCATGATTAAAATGGTGCAATATAGGGATTAAGGTAGTATCCTCAGCCGTTCAAACTGTACATCAAGGAATCGTTCGTGGAATTGAATGAACTTTGATGAATTTAATTAAATTTCAGGGTGAGGGATTTCACTGATAAAATTCACTGGTGATATTACCATGTTCTCGAAAGCGAGGAAGAATTACCAGAGCTGTTGAATGCAGTAAACAGTAGGTTGAGCACATGGTTACGATTTAAACAAAAGAAAGACAGAAGTATTGGGGAGTAGCAGAAATAACATCAATGACAAACTTAAAATAAAAATATAGTGGCCACAAAGTGAAGGAATTTAAGTGATTCTGCCACCAGGGAAGCAAATTTACACAGTAGGGCAAATCGAGGTTGTTATAAGAAGTAACGTCGCACACGAAAACAGATCGTTACAGGAAAAACACGGCTAATGCTTCAATTTGGTGGCGCAGTATCTGAAAATGTGCATTTGGAGCACAGTAATGTACGGAAATGAATCATCGATTATGGGAGATACGGGAAGAGAAGAGAACTGGAGCATTCAAAATGGGTGGAATAGAAGGATGTTGAGAATTAGGTGAACTGATAAGAAAGGAACTGTGGAAAGTAGGATATATCTGAAGACATCAGGGAATAAGCGCCATGGTACTGGTGGAAGCAGCAGAGAGCAAAAACTGTAGAGAAAGACAAAGTTTGGACTACATCCAACAAATAACTTAAGAATTTAGATGCAAATGCTGCTCTGTGGTGAAGAGGGCGACCCTGCACCCTCTCTTCCCAGAAATAAATGAGTGTATCTCAGCCCTTTAAATGTGTTGACAGACAGAAATATGATCTACAGTAGGCAGAGTTTATGCTTTGCATGTCTGTTGTTACTTTGACTACCTGTTACACCAAAATACAGTGTTGCAAACATGTTGGTCGTAGCCCTGAGGAGCTTAGGCAGAACAGACCACCTCAGCAGACTGTTCCTTTTGTTTTGATTCTTGAACAGAATGATTCTTGTTACTAGCACAAACTTAATCCAGAAGTCTAGGATCCTTTCTCCTTTTTTATTTCTACCACCGACCTTGAATTGCCTCATAAATCTGTCTTTACTCGCCCCTTGCTACAGCATTCCTATACTCCATGATTTTTAGATGTTTATATCTTTTTAAATACAGTGTTATGCATAAAGTGCTCTCATAATCCCTCTCTGTGACTGGATTTTCTGTGTGTGACGTCGCCTTAAATGCCAGAGTTATTGTAGGATTGGTTTACTGATTCTGATGGGAAGATATCACTGAAATGTTCACAATAGATTTTAGATTGTCCTTTCTCTCAAAATACAAGTTTGTCATTCTGTGGATACCACCCCATTATACATCTGACCATATGTTATGATTTCCTTTTCATTTCATGTTGCTAGCCCTCACTGAATCTAGACTGATGCTTTACATTTCCTTTTTTAGTCTTTCTACCTTCTGTACAATGTAGTGCTAATGTGTTTGTGTGTGTGTGTGTATGTGTGTGTGTAGTGAGGGAACTCACCAGATGCGAGAGACAGTGGCTTGTCCAGGTGGAGGAGACGTGGGCGGTGCAGCAGCGGCAGGTGGCTGGCAGGGTGTGCTGGCCGTGGTGGCGGTGGCAGTGGTGATGGTGGCGGTTGGTGCGCTGCACATACAGAGTATGCAGAGTGAGAGCTGGCTGGCCTGTCCACGTGGGGATGTGGCGTGGCTTACTGCAGCCAGCCTAGATGAGGGACCGTCCACACACAGGCCACCAGCAGACGACATGTGCCGAACACTGTGATAGCGGTCCAGTTAATACAAATGAATTGTCGGCGAGCTAATGACAGTCAGTTGCGCCACCTCAACTCCCTACAGCAGCTGAACACACCACCATACAACAGGTAGTTCCAAGCGCAGGCATAAGGTACATTCAGAATTACTGGACAGGTCAGCTCAGGTACTATCACCCTTGAAATTATCCAAACGACCTGAATTCCACTCCACCTGATTAGTATACACCCTTATAGTGTTACTGTCTTGCAGTCCCTCTGCTCTCTTTCTGGTATGGGTGTTTCATGGTTCAAATTGTTTACTGCAAGAGGCCACTTGGGGAAACTGGTCTGTAAGGCTGTTAGTCCGCAATCAGACTAATATCACAATAACGTCAATGCCAGAAAAAATATTATTATTAGATTACAGTAAACTCAAGTTTATTGCAATAAATGACATTTCAGACACTAACTTACTGCTTGAAATTACGTGGCGAAAACTTTTGTACACACTGAAATCCTGGACTCAGATCGAACAACGATTGTCTCTGTTAACTAAATACCAAAGATATTAAATATCGTTTCAGCCACAGGTAAGCCCGTGTGCACATGCTGCAACATTGAAATCTTCCATTGACGTTCCATAAAGTTTTGGGTGTATGGCAATTTGAACCCAGCACCTAATGGAATTGTTAACTAAGAACAATAATACGTTATATATCCAAATATTTCGTTGTTAGCGAGATGACAACCTGAAACGGCGAGACAAATAGTTTTGTCCCTTTAGTGGAATTGAATGCAGCACCTATCATTGTTTTCTAGCCACAAATACACGTTAAACATCTGCTTAGTTCACCTGTAGCGATATGTGCACATGTCTGAACTGGATATAATGTAACGAAAAGTTCTGTGTGACTGGGGGAATCTAAGCCTGCACACAGCATCTTTAATCACTGCACACAAGGAGACGTTGATTGTCGATTTCTGTTTCGCCAGTCGCTAGGAGTGACATGTTTTAACCTGCAATGATGCCTTGAAATGTCGGGTATGTGGCGAAGTCGAAACCAACACCAAGCGTCGTTGTTGACAAGACATGCACATACAATAAGAATCATAATTACTTTTCTCTTTTCGTTTGATGTGCACACACTAGCCGGCCGGAGTGGCCATGCGGTTCTAGGCGCTGCAGTCTGGAACCGAGCAACCGCTACGGTCGCAGGTTCGAATCCTGCCTCGGGCATGGATGTGTGTGCTGTCTTTAGGTTAGTTAGGTTTAATTAGTTCTAAGTTCTAGGCGACTGATGACCTCAGAAGTTAAGTCGCATAGTGCTCAGAGCCATTTGAACCATTTGCACATACTACTAGTTCAAATGACAAGATGAAAACCTTTGCATCCAGACACGATTACGAAACATGCTAATTACTATGGGCGTAGCACTTGGAACGATTTATTAACGCAAAACACTTTCTTCACACCAGATGCGTGATGCTACATTCTGAGAACTCACATTTATCTTGATTGTACATTTTTTGACAGGGCCAAACAATTTCCTTTTATTAAGTTAAGGCCCTGTGGTTCAGTTGCCCTCCTGCACATCCTGATTTACGTTTTCCTATATTTCCTTAAATCGATGGACGCAAATGCTGAGACCTTTCCTTTGAAAAGGAACTATCAATTTCCTTCCTCGAGTTTGGGAGCTGTAGATTCTGCTTTGACCATAATGGTCTTGCAGTCGATAGGACTTTGAACCCCAAGTTACTCCTTTCTCTCCTACTAAGAGTTCCCTATTGAATTCAAGTGTTGCACGAAGATCAGACGTTCGCATTTCATCATATTTGCCAGTAATTGATTGGACCGTACTCGTAAACTGCCTAATCAAAACAATCCTACTCGAAATGACAAAACTGTTTTCTGATGTGAATTCTTCGCTGCACTTACCACATACACGCACAAAATGTTTCGTGCAGCGTTTTTGAATGGTTAAATATTAATCCCTATAACCTTCAAATGTACAACTTTCAATACATCACTATAAAAACAGTTAATAGCTCCAAATAAAAAATGACGATCGATAAACGGACTTATAGATCCCTGCATGACAACACATCAGACAAATTCTCTACGGTCATATGAATAAAGCTAATTGTTTCGGTTGATTATGCTCTTTAGGCCATATGCATCAATGTTGAATGCTATGTGAGAAAAAATTATGCACTTTCCTGAGCAGTTGCATGATACTTTCTTTAGGTCTCTTTCCACTCCCCCACAGCCTTTGGTAAATTTTTCCACATCGAACTTATCCAGAGGGATCACCTGTGCTACATAAGCTACAATTACTGAAGATATGCCTCGTCTTTGCCAAAATCAATGGTGTAAATAGTAACAGAATAATAATGAACGACCTGTTCAAAAAACTATTATATTCGATAAACAAAGCTGCTTTGTAGCTTAATACCATCTCATTGTAAGAAATAAATTCCTTTTTGAAATTGTAATAAAAGAACGACACTTCCAGAATAACAATGGACCCAGTGCCTGAGCATAGTAATGACTGTGTGTGAATGACGTCCTTATAAGCCAAATACATCTATTCTTTTTGTAAAAATATAAACCTCTAACACAAAAATAAAGCACTATAAAATAATTAACTACTCTTGACACGATGACACACTATTGCATCTATAAATGTGACAAAACTATCTTGAAAACTTTCTGGAAATTTGATTGATTTTGGTCACCAAGTTTATTTTGTATGATCCATTGTTAGTGTAACCATTAACTCGTACAAAATTACATCTTCTCAGCTGGGAGACAACACTTCCTGCAGAGATTTCTGCATCATACCATAATGCCAATAGTGCAGCTGATTGTTATGTGATTTTATTTCAGCGACTACAAAATCAAGTTGAAAGTACTCATTTCACTATTAGACCAATCGTCATGTAAAGTTACAGCGCATGTATTTGAGCTTGAGATGTTGAAAATCTTGGCGCTGAGCTGGGAGAGACAAAGCAGTAGTAGTGAGGTGTGAATAGCGATTACTCAAGCAGTCTGCTTTACTATGTCAAGAAAATTCCACAGATTAACATCAGCAATTGAAAATTGGAAATATGTTGCCACCCTCCTCGAACTGTTCTGCAGTTCGCTACCTTACTCGAGGTGTCGGTCAGAAGTGACGTAGTTGGTCGCCATGTTTATTCAACGTCACACTATTCAATGGTGCCTCATTGTCGTCAGCCACAGAGGCACTGAACTACTTTAAACGCTACTTCATGAGAACAGGCTTACAGAGACCCACACAGGATGCACAAATCACTGTACTAGAGCCTGTGCTGGCAAATACAGGTTTCTGTCAACAGCAGAATGGCTCATGCTGTATTCACACAGTGAATGTACACTTTTCTTCCGACACTTGACACCAAAACCTGAAGAACCACTATTGTACACATAGTTAGACAGAATAATGTCTACAAATTGGTTGTTTGATGATTTTTCTTAGGTAACGTACCTGTCAATGAACTGGACTCAGTTTAGGGACTCAATAAACCTGCTAAAGGAGGACAATGGCAGTCATTTCCTGATGGACCAGAATGTTGTCTATGATGGTGTATTTTCCTTACACATCTAAGGAAACTCAGTTGCGAAAATTATAGAGTTGTAAATACACACACCCACACCCACACATACACACACACACACACACACACACACACACACACACACACACACACACACACACACACACACACATATATATATATATATATATATATATATATATATATATATATATATATATATATATATATATATACCCAGAATTGAAAGACACGAATCAGTGGGTTGTCTCACACTTACCTGGTTCGTGGTGGTGGATCATACAGCAACCGGCTCACTTTGATCAAGTCTTCCGGCTGCTTCCGCATGGCATCTGCCCACCCCTGAGTGGCCATCACCTCGTGGGTATGAGTCTTAATAAATTCGATGGCGGTGCGCCTAAGGTCACTGCAGGAGTGGCGGACTGCGAGGGTGGCTGCGGCTGCCGCGGTCTCCACGGTCAGCTGAGCAGCCACCTGTCGCTCGCACTCCGCCTTCAGCCGCGACACCCCGTACTTATCCGCTGCGGCCAGCAGCTGGGGGGCCATGCCGGGCAGCTGGGGGGCCTGCAGAGTGTACAGGTAGGAGACCAGCTGCCTCAGCACCGGGCCCCCCACGTCCGGGATGCTCACCGCGCCGCTGCTGGCCTCGAGGGTGTCGTGGGCGAACATGGCGGCGAACACAGGGCTCCTATCCACCAGGACGGCCCTGTGCGCCAACAGCCGTGTGTCACCTGCCTTGAGTATCACCACAGCGCCATCCCCGGCGTCCAGCAGGTCGCCCAGGTCCACGGCCGCCGTCTCCGTGATGTCCTTAATTGCTTCCATTGTGGACGATTCTGAAACACGGCATCACCGAGAAGCCCTTTCAGCTTACAGGCAACCCTCGATACTTCTGCGAGCGATAGGCAGACTGGTCTTGAGAGACAGTGCATAGAAGTGGTCAGTCACCAACCAGTTGCAGTACCGTCATATCCTTGCTGTGTGAGACTCATGCCATTCCTGAATAGCCACAAATCTTTAATAATGCCATTTCAAATAGTTACTTTTTTCCTTCAGCACATTTTATTTGCACAACAAGTCTCAGAAGGAGCGGAGGCATCACTTCCATTATTTTCTCTACAAGGCGAATTTAATTGATCTGGAAATCGTTCGAAGTGGACATCTACCAAAATACTAAGAAGGTTGTCGAGAACTGTAGCAGTATTCAAAGAGATATTCTCTACACTTCTCCTGTTATTCAAGAAAACATTATTTTATGGCTGGAATGTGTATTATTCGTCATTTAACCAATAGTGGTGCGTGTATCCTTGCAGGAGTTGATTCATACAGGGGATCAACCATCTACTAAAACCTGAAGGGTTTTTCTGGGAAACATTACCTATGGGAAGCCGGCCTACTCAACCTGCAACACATTCTCAGAGCTTCTCAAATAGTCGAACAGAACGACATCCGACAACAACACACAGCATGATGTGTTGGAGCCAGCCACAGAGAATATGCTTTCTCTTCAACTAACACGTACACTATCATTTTGTAGCTGAAACCACGGTAACTCGGCATTTCAGATGGTAATGGTAACAGTAGATAACACTCGATGGTACAGTTTCTCAACTACGAGATCTAATTTTCGCTGAAGAAGTTCAGAGTTCGCACTTATACAGACTGTGTAGACTGTGTGCATTAGATGCCGAGACTGGGCCTTTGAATTAGATGGGAAGTCACTATTTGTTTATTCGATTTACATTGTTTTATTAGTAAAAGTCGCCGAAGAATCCATTTTAAAACCGGCATTCGAAATAGTTCTGTAGAAGTCGAGAATTAACATGGACCAGCCATTCAAAATAGTTCTGTAGAAGTCGATAATTAACATGAACCAGGCATCGACAATGTTTCTACTGATCTTCTCAGGGTGCGAGCAATGAACGTGAAAGGTTGGCTCTACATTCTTATGTGTTAAATCAGTGAACGAGGAACACTGTCCACGAATCTTGAAAGAGACATTTGGATTTCCATCCAAAGAAAGAAGAATGAATTGAAAAGTGAAAAGTTACTGAACGTTTAAGCTAGTTGTCCAGCCAGCGGAAATAGTAACTTTATTTCCTTAAAGAGGTGAAGCCACATTTCAAGAAACTCACTTCGGATAAAAAAAAGTGCGGGGTTGGTGGTATTTACACTGACCAGAGACACGCCACGCTGCCATCACACTGATCCAGCGACAGCCAGGTACCTCCAGACTGGAGGACAGCGGCCGCCACATATGGAGACATCGGTCACCACAAGCGGCCGCGCCCTCAACACAACCAAAAGTGTTCATCCGTGACTGTTTAAATGTCGATAGACGGGGAGATCTGGAGGGGGGGGGGCGATGGAGCAATCAATACTGAAACACTGTCGTCTAAGCCTCACAGATGCAGCAGGGTCATACCTGCACCACATCATCAGGGTGCAAGAAGCTATGTAGCTGTGAGCGAGGTAGCTGTTCACGTGGTTGAACAAATGTCATCTTGACAGAGAATGATAAATACCTTATGTCCGTAGTTTTGCCTACTTGACAACACCAACATTGGAAACAAAAGTGTGTGAATTTTACCCACACAACCACATGACTTTGTGCTTTTAGTTTAAAACGTCGACCCCTTAAGCGCCACCTACAGCTGCAGACAAAACATAAACCCAGGAGGAATGTTAGTTCCCTTATCTGTTGAGACATAAAGGGGTCCTGGAAACAATAATAGGTGAATCTGTGAATGGGAAAAGAACCAAAGGAACACATCGGCTGGAATCAGAGAGTGTTGGAGATTGGAGATTCACTGCCAAACAATCTCTGGACAGCACATTATAAAATATAGCAAATTGTTTCTGTCTGTGTCAGATGTCTCATTCTTCAAAACAGCCATAAGGATCTAGCAAAATTGCGACTGGTGAAAATTTTCTGACTCAGCATCTCACAGTTTCCAGTAATGTGGTACGCCTGCTCAGGAACAATAGTCCTGAAATGCAGGTCCCAGTTCACTACCTGAACGTCAGAACGTGTGATATAGTGTACTGGAGGTAATATTAGCTCTATTAGCATGGAACGTTGGCATTTAATGCGATTTTGCACTAATTTCCAGATCAGATAATTGTAACACACATACATTACACACAGACGAAAGTACTTCTGAGACATGATTAGCAGCTGTTATACAAGTTTCTAATTTTGTTGTCCATCTCGTGTGACACCCTTCAGAGAGCCAAAGTCTTACTACGTGACAGGTTTGTTTACGTTCGACATTTTCTTTTTTCTACACTTGTAGAACTAATGCTTCGATCTGGGACTGAGGTTATACTAGGAGAAACCACATATCGGTCTGAAACATGTGAAGGTTTGCAAGTGGTTAAACTTATAGACTGATCGTCAGTTCTCTTATAGTTTTGGTGTTACATTTCTACTGTTCTGTAGTGTGTGTCATTCTACAGTCCAGACGTATTTCGACAATGTATGTAACTAAGTTTGTTTTTCTTGGGAATCCTGAAAACAAGCATGTAATTGAAAAAAAGTCAGCATTTGTGGCATGTGTAAGACGCTGAGACTATTACTGCTTTTCCCGTTTATATCACTCCAGCACGTGCGAATCGTCAACTCTAAAACGATAAAAGTATCTAGTTTTACATACAAATTTCTCATGCGTGCCTTACAATCCATTCCAGAAAATTTATGAGACCGTGCTGAAAGGCAACACCTCCGAATATTTCCACCTGTTCTCAACATCGGCTGAGGTATCATACGTCATACGTGTCACTCGGTCGACTTCCCCGCTTCGCTGACGCATGTAACAACCGTCTGCCGCTAGAGGGCTCTGATTCGTGGCGTGCGGCACGTCGCTGTGCAACGTAGCTACGTTAGTGCGTGAGAAAGTGTGGCGCCCGTAATTCAGTTTCTGACTGCAGAAGAGTCCGTCCGCACGCGGAGAACCCTGTCCTCCAGTGCGACGCTGCCAGACCTCACACAGGCGCTGCGACATCTGCGGCCATCCGACGCCTTTGTTTCACTCCGTACGGTCCCCACTTTGTCCCATCCGATTTTCACCTGTTCGCGAAATTTAAAGAAACGCCGTCGAGCACTTCACTCTGATAGTCATGTTTGGTGATGAAGTTTTGTTGTGTTGGGCGCTCAACAGCGCGGTCGTCATCGCACATACAAAGTCCCAATATTTCACACAGTCCAATTTCTTTACTTACCCACTGTCACGAATGATAATGATGATGACGAAATTACGAGGACAACACAAACACACAGTCCCCAGGCAGTGAAAATCCCCAACCTGGTCGGGAATCGAACACGGAACCCCATGATCCAGAGGCAGCAATGCTAGCCACTAGACTCTGGTAGTGGTGAAACGGTGCGTGGGGAGGTGAGATTGTGGGCTCGTCAACAAAGTCAAACATTCTACAGTGACAGCACCGAGAAACTGGTCTCTTGTCGGGACAAACGAGTTGGTCGCAAGCATGGTCGTGTCGATTATTAGATATGTAGAATGTTAATAAACTTTAGATTTACTTAAAGTGCTTTAAGAGTTTTCAGATAAAAAAAAAATCGGAGGCATTACTTTACAGCTAGCACAAATATTTGCAATCTCAAATTTTACTTTCACATTAGTGTTCATGCGTTTTATTAAAATATTAATAAATACGTTGTCTGGAGTATTATTCTGGTTTTTTCGCTGCGTGACATATAAAATGAACAGAATTAAAATGATTGGACGCAGAGCCTCGACCCAAGACCTGTGGATAATCGCACTGAAGTCTTTCTGGTGTGCCAGTCGCTAGCTGGGAGTTTTGCTGACATAGATGACTCATTCCTGGCCCGACCCGCGCCAAAAAACCTAACGTTTGCTAAACGCTTGGCGTTCTGCAGCCCCCATTTAGTAGCGCCGCTACTCACCCTGTAGGCGGACCGGGGCAGAGTGACGTCAGACGAGGGAGCGCCGTCGGCAGCGCAGGTGGCGGCAGCCGCTCTTATACACCTGCTACGGCCGGCGCGTGACGTCACCCGCGGGCAGCGCCTGCCGGCTTATCTGCCGCATCCGAGGTCACGCGTGTCACCTGCCGCGTGAGCGCGCTTGCGCAATCCGCCCGTCCGTTCGCAGACAAATGTTTTATTCCCCTGGGATGTGATATGTCGCAATGCACTCGATAACTCGTTTAAATTCGATAATCCGTAATTGAAAAAATTGTCGCATTTTCAGTTTGAAAGACGTCAAACGGTAACTTTTGGCATTGGATGTAGAATGGCCACGATTGTACCACAAATGATAGTCGGTCAGTTGTCCTTGATCCCAGTCAGACGGACTAAACAGGTCACATATGTATTTTGCAACTATGTAGCAGTTTTTGACATAAAATTAATTACTCTGGCACTGCCTGCTAATGAAATTGCAACAGAAGCAGGAATATCAATTAACAATACTTGCTGTGGATACTACAGCGTAATACCGAGGATGCACGATTAAGTTTTGTAGGTGATTCAGGGTATACAGGGTGCGACATTCAGTACTCAAAGCTGCCATCTCTGGCATCAACAGTCGCTCTAATATGGCTGCCCATCAAGCTGAACCGGGCTCAGACGACAAATACACGTGTGCCTCCATGCTGCTTCAGCTGTCTGCCAGGGGCCACCATAGTGGCTGCCAAGTGGTGGCGTCCCAGCCTCCCAGCAACAAGCCACCAGAGGTCTCCACTGGCTGAGAGATCTGGAGAATGGACTGACCAGGGAGACAGTCCAGCGCCCTCCGTATGGCGGCATGTCAGGGAGGCACTGTCAGCATGTGGTCTTGCGTTATCTCGTCGGAAAATAGTATTACGTAGACCTCAAAAGTTGGGCACATCAGTCAGCCTTAGCACATCAGAAATGTACCCGGCAACATCTATGTTATAGGTTAAGTGAACTAGATTGTTTCACGTACGAAATGGCACCCCATACCACCACCTCAGGTGGTAGGCCTTCATGCTGATGACAAATGCAGCCTGGATACGTTTGTTTCCTATTTAGCGACCACACGCAGATAGATCCACCGTCATACGGTACACAGAAAAGGGACTGATCTCTAACGATGATACGGCGCCAGCCCTGTGTACTGCGCTGTTGCTGCACTGTTGCTGCACACACCACTGTCACTGCGCCCATCTCTGCTGTTGGCGTTGAGGGAAGTCTCGACAGTGCTCGCCGTGCTGGCGGCCTGTGCTGCACACCAGATGTCGTTGTGCTGTGCCCTGCAGTGCACCTTACAGTACATGGTGCAGGATACATTGTAAGTCGCTGACACTTCCCCTTTTTCTTGTTCCAGTCGAGAATGCTTCAAGGGAGGAACGGTTGTCAGTAAGCCTCTGTGTGTGTTCGACTCTCTCCAATTCTACCTTCACGGTCTTTTGCGAGATGACTGCAAGTACATTCTATGAACTTTAACATTAAACCACGCAGTGCTGCAGAATGTGTCTCATGCAGCATCTCCGTGATGCTTGTGTAACGGAACAAGCTACTCTTCTGTTGATCTTCGTTAATTCCTGGATCAATCCTACCTGCTACAGATCCCAGACTGACGAGCAATATCCAAGTATTCGCCGAACGACTGTTTTGTGAGCTGCCTCCTCTGTGACGGTCCTTCCAATGAACTTCAGTCTGTCACCTAGGTTACCAACTGTTACTTTTACATGGACGTTCCAATTCCAGTCACTCTGTACACATACACACGGAAATTTTATGGATTTGTCTGCTTCCAGTGATTGTTGTGCAATCATGTAATAACGGGACTTGCTCCCTATTTATGAGTAGTAAATTACATTTGTTTATATTTAGGGTCTGCTGCCACTCCCTGCTAACAAGAGCCGACCCTCTGCAGATTTTCCTAGCGTTGCAACTTTTTCAATGTACAGCAGCGTGTTCCGTGAAAAGCGTCAAGGAACATTCGATTTAAACTACTAGGTAATTTATATAATGTGATAAAAATGATCCTATAGCACTCCTTTTGAGTAACCCAAGGTCACTATTATGTTTGAAAATTTCTGTACATTGAAAATGACTTTCTGCATTCCGTTTACCAGAAACACTTCAATCCAAACACAAGGTCGTCTGCCACGAACCTGTAATGGAGCTGCTCTTCTTTGAATCCCCTTCAATTCCTCTATCAGTCCTGCCTGCTGCAGATCCCAGACTGATTAGCAATAGTCGGGTATTGGTTGAACGAGTGTTTTGTGAGCTGCCTCCTCTGTGGGTAGACTACACTTCCTAAGGATCCTTCCAGTGAACTTTAGCCTGGCTTTTAGGATACCTGCTGTTGCTTTTAGATTGCTCTGTACACATACAAGTAAGTATTTTATGGACGTAATTGCCTCCACTGATTGCTCTGCAATCCTGTAGTCATGTAGCAGTGTGTCTTCCTGCCTGTTACATAATACGTTACATCTACTTATCTTGAGGATCAGTTGCCACTCCATGCAAACTGATAAAAGTGGGTCTATAATAGCCCATTCATTGTGGTACATCTGAAGTTACTTTTATTTCTGCAAACTTCAGCCCATTGAAAATCAGTTTCTGTATTCTGTTTACCAGAAACAAAATGGCTCTGAGTACTATGGGACTTAACATCTGTGGTCATCAGTCCCCTAGAACTTAGAACTACTTAAACCTAACTAACCTGATGACATCACACACATCCATGCCCGAGGCAGGATTCGAACTTGCGACCGGAGCGGTCACGCGGTTCCAGACTGAAGCGCCTAGACCGCATGGCCACACTGGCCGGCTTACCAGAAACAGTTCAGTCCAAACACACAGGCGGCCTGGTATTCTGTACGCCTGTATTTTGTTTGTAAGAGCAGCAGTGTGGAACTGTGCCGAACACCGTCCAGAAATCAAGCAGCACGGCGTCTACCTGTCGTGTGCATCAACCGCCTTCTGGGCCACGTGGACGAAGAGAGCAAGCTGCGTTTCAAGAGACCATTGTCTCTAGAAGCCGCGCAGGTTGCTGCAGAAATGTCATCAATAAGGGTGAATAAAAGGTGTTCGAAAACCTTACAAGTGACCAACATGAGAGGCATGGCCCTGTAGCTTTGTGCGTCTGTTCTATAAACTTTGGTGTCGGCTGCAGCTGCCGCCTCCCTGAACCGCCCCCTCCCCCCCCCCCCACCTCCAGGCGGGCCTTCCACCAGCGGCTGACGCCAGGCCAGGTGGCCCTGGGCCCCAGACAGAGGGGCAGCGCTCCACAACAGCGCCGCATTAGTCGTTCCCAACAGTCGCACTGGATTCTCCCAGAACCCGCCCAATAGGTGTGGTTCCTGTGGCTGTGCTGTCAGAGCTTACAAATGGTGGCTGTATTTAATAATTTGCCACCAGTCACATGTGTATATATTTTATGTTTAATTTAAAACAGGTGAAATGTGTTGCACTGTCTTGAATTAAACTTGAAACAAATACAAGTACTTGCGGGTGAAAAATGGAGATAATTAAATACAGTTCTACCACTTGCTCTTCAGCTTTTAATTTACATCTCCTTTCATTTCACAGCTATGCACAGTATTACTCCCACACTCATGCTGTTCCTCCGTCAGCTCCATAGCACTGCAGGCAACGGCGCTCAGGTTGACGCCGCGTTCTTTGGCTTTAGGAAGGCATTTGACACCATCCCACACTGCCGTCTAGTGAAAAAAATACGGGTTAACCGAGTATCGGACCAGATTTGCGAGTGAATTCCAGAGTTCCTTATAGGTACAGCTGAACACGTCACTCTCAGTGGAACAGAATACACAGATGTAAAGGTAATGTCTGGAATACCCTGAGGAAGAGCGATAGGTTCGTTACTCGTTTGTAGTGTATATAAATAATCTAGTAGAAAGCATCGGAAGTTCTTTTTCATTGTCGCAGGTAGTGCGGTGGTCTGTAAGAAAGTAGCAACGCAGTGTCTATTACCACAATGACCTGCAGAGCACTGATGAGTGGTGCAGGCTGTGGCAGGCGACCCTGAACGTAAATAAACGTACGACATGGCACGTGCAAAGGAAAGGAAGTGCACTGCTGTACAACTACACTTTTGATGACACTTACTGTAAGCAGCATCTAGGTGTAACTATCCACAACGACCTTCAGTGGAACGACCACATGAAACAAATAGCAAGAAAAGCAGATGCCAGATTAAGAGGAAGGATCTTAAGGAAGTGTAACTCGACCACGAAGAACCAAGCTTATAAGGCGCTTATTCAACCCATTCTTGAGTGTTAATGAGTGTGCCACGCTTACCAGGTAGGTCTGATAGATGAGAGAGCTGTGTGTTCCGTCACGTGATTGCTTAGTCGGTGCAAGAGAGCTACAGATATCATCAACAAACTCCAGAGGCAGACGCTACAAGAGAGGCGTGGTGTGTCACACAGAGGTTTACTACTGACATGTCGAGAGAGTACTTTCTGGGAAGGGTCGGACAACGTCTCACTTCCTGTCACGTACATCTCGCGATATCAGCGGGACGCGAAAATTCGAGAAATCGGAGTCAGTGCGTGTCTTATCCACGGCCGCTCTTCCCTTGGGGCGTCCGCGAGTGGGAGACCGGGGGGGGGGGGGGGGGGGGGAGGGATCATTTCGCGTGTCCACAAACAGACAAATACAGCATACGGAGTCACGAGGCTCCTGAAGTACTGATGCAAACGTAGTTTTAGAATTTATCTACAGAAATAGTATCGCTTATCGTGCAAATAGGGAATTCAGTAACTGGCTAACATAAGATTCTATATCTAATTACTAGGTGTTATTATTGCAATTATCGCTATTGAAGGAGAGGTTTCTGTTTGCAAACCAAGAAAAAAATACTGTCAGATTTGTTCCAGATATCCTTACAGTGATCCTGAAGTTACCCATTGTTGTAGGTGACTTCATCGTCTGAGAATGCAGGCAGTGTTATGCGCTAGAGTGTTTAGTGTCCTACTATACGTTCTTTGGGAGGCCATGTGGAGACTGTAGTGTCTATGGAGTTTCCGCCCTCGGCATATCGCACTGCGTTGAGCAAATCGAAAATTCTCTGAGCTAGGCCGATGCCTGAGAAGATACACTGTATTCGTTACTTTCTCATAATAAACAACCTACAACGAGCTACCCTAACTAATACATTTCTGTAATGTGACAAGGTTCACCTGTGTCTGTTGTTAGCCACCTACCGTGTGTAATAGAAGGGGACGATGTCTCACGTGAGAGTTACTTTTTAAGCATTTGTCATCTCTCAGAGGGGGACTTATTCCCCCCAGCAGGGCCCACCCCACGCCGTCGGCCCCCGCCCCCTGCCCCCACATCCCGCCCCCTCGCGGCCCCCAAGGCCAGGCTTCTCCACACGCAGCCCTCCTGCTGGCACACACCTCTCAGCCGCTCCTTCTCCCAAACTGCCAAAAATGGAGCCGTTTCTCTCCAGTTCGGCCCTCGCTACTTCCGAACGACGCAGAAACGCAAATTACCAGCCCCATTGCGCAAGTGTCGACAATCAATAACGGCCACTAGCTTATCAGCTTATCACAGTTTTGGAGTGTTGACTGCTAGGAGCCCACTTACGTTTGTAGATAAGTGTCGGCCGCCCAGCTTGAGATCAAGGTCTCTCTGACCTGTAAAGAATGTGACTCTCTTTATGTGTAAATATTGTAGAATGTTTTCACATTAATTTTTACGTCTTCAGTATTTAACAATTTATTGTTGCATTTCATCCGACCCACCTATCGCAACGATGGAACAGCCCTCGTTTTTAGGAATGCGATATGTCGAAAGGGTTTCACTGGCCGTTCCGAACTGGGCGGTGCCTCTGGACGTCAGCCGCAGCCTCCACTGCACGACTGCCGTGCCGGCAACTCTGACGTCACACGTAGTCTGCTTGGCGTCTCGAAACACTCTCGCACCAAACTGACACAAAAGGGCGCACCTTTCCTACAAATAATATACAGTTTTCTGAAATTGAATTCGAAGGTTTTAAAATTTACAGGTATTTTATCGCTTCGCTACGGTGCGAGAATTTTGCGAAAAAACGTGTCCCTTCTGGCTGTACTTCTAATGACTTTCAAGTCGCTCCTTGAAGTGATCCAGAGGCAAAATTCGGAATGAAAAAATGCTTGAAAGTGCTATGGTTTCCCGCGTCTATCGGTTTCGTAACAGACTCAAATATGTAGCTCACAGCATACATCTACATCTACATAGATACTCCGCAAGCCAACGTACGGTGCGTGGTGGAAGTTACCGTGTAACACTACTGGCCTTTTCTTTGCTGTTCCATTGGCAAAGAGAGCGAGAGAAAAACGACTGTCTGTATGCCTCTGTAGGAACCTCAATTTTCCGTATCTCATCTTCGTGGTCCATGCGTGCATTGTATATTGGTGGCGGTGGAATCGATCGGCAGTCAGCATCAAATGCCGGGTCTCTAAATTCTCTCAACACTGTGTCTCGAAAAGAACGTCGCCTTCCCTTGAGGGATTCCCTTTTGTGTTCCCGAAGCATCCCGGTAATTCTCACTTGTTTTTCAAACCTAGCGGTAACAAATCTAGCAGTCCGCCTCTGAACTGCTTCGGTGTCTCCCTTCAATCCGACCTGGTACAGGTCCCAAACACTCGAGCAGTACTCAACTATAGGTCGCACCAGCGTCCTATTTGCGACATTGACTGTGGGCGCTGAAATTTTCACGTCTCAAAATCCACTCACGAACCGAGACAGCGCTTTGTCTTCTTTTCTACATGTACATCTACATCTACATCTACATGGATACTCTGGAAATCACATTCAAGTGCCTCGCAGAGGGTTCATCGAACCACCTTCACAATTCTCAGTAATACCAATCTCGTATAGCACGCAGAAAGGATGAACACCTACATCTTTCCGCGCGAGCTCTGATTTCCCTTAGTTTATCGTGGTCATCGTTCTTCCTCTGTAGGTCGTGTCAACAAAATACTTTCGCATTCGGAGGAGAACGTTGGTTTTTGTAATTTCGTGAGGAGATTCTGTATCAACGAAAAACACCTTTATTTTAATGATTTCCAGCCCAAATCCTGTATCATTTCCGTAACACTCTCTCCCATATTTCGCGATAATACAAAACGTGCTGCGTTTCTTTGAACTTTTTCGATGCACTCCGTCAGTGCTACCTGGTAAGGATCCCACACCCTGCAGCAGTATTCTAAAAGAGGACGGACAAGCGTAGTGTAGGCAGTCTTCTTAGTAGGTCTGCTACATTTTCTAAGTGTCCTGCCAATAAAACCCAGCCTTTGGTTAGCCATCCCCACAACATTTTCTGTGTGTTCTTTCCGATTTAAGTTGTTCGCAATTCTAATAGCTGGCCATTTAGTTGAATTTACGGCTTTTAGATTAGACTGATTTATCGTGTAACCGAAGTTTAACGAGTTCCTTTTAGCACTCATGTGGATGACCTCACACTTTTCGTTATTTATGGGCAACTGCCACTTTTCTCACAATTAAGACATTTTTTCTTAATTGTTTTGCAGTATCTTTCGATCTTCTAATGACTTTATTAGTCGATAAACGACAGCGTCAACTGCAAACAACCGAAGACAGCTGCTCAGATTGTCTCCCAAATCGTTTATATAGATAAGGAACAGCGAAGGGCCTATAACACTACATTGGGGAACGCCTGAAATCACTTCTGTTTTACTCGATGACTTTCCATCAATTACTACGAATTGTGACGACTCTAACAGGGAATCGCAAATCCAGTCACATAACTGAGACTTACCTTCATAATACGTGGATTACAACGCGAAAATAGCTAAATGTGAGAATTCTTTAACCAGCAATATGAGGTTTTCCGCGATTTTATTACAATAAATCGTACCAATAACGATAACTTCTCCAGACATTCAACGTTCTGGTGCTTAGAAATTGCATATATTCACAGGATGTAACGTATAATATAAAATCCACCGAATATGTGCTTCTGCAGAATACCACAAATATAGTACGTCGTCTTGCTTTCTGCTTGTGGCGCAGGGAGCTTTCTAGCTTTCCATTGGTGCTACTTCACGTGGCACATTGCGGAAACCTCGCAGAACTCATATCGTGTTTCTTGCGACGAAATGGTTCCTCAACGAGAAATAGCACGAAGTGACGTCCCAAAACTCGTAGGCGACGGCTTTACTCAATACAACGCACCAGTAAGAGGGAACAAATTCGACGAGTAGGAAGCCACCTAGCGTCCTGGTCCCCTGACTCACCATACCGCGGAACTACACTGGGACGGAAGGGAGCCGTCTAACGTCTTTACAGTAACTACTCGGGCCCAGAGAGTGGGTTTCGATGCTTTCAACCTGGTACGCAGAATGATACAACTGTGCGAGACGGGACACATTTGTAAATATCGTGCAACAACTGCCAAATGTAAACGTATCTCAGCGGGCCGTACATTTATTACAAATTACAGCATTTCTGGGAATGTCACATAAGTATATATACGACAAATTTATAGTGACTTCTATCAGTACGTGAACAGTCAAATGGGTTTTTCCGTTCCACACTCCAGGTATGTATACTCGTATATATACTCACACGCTGACCGCGAATCCTAGGACAGCGGTGGGTGTTCCGCCGTAATGGATTCCGGACGACTGCGGTGGGGCCTCAGAGTGGGCGGCGCCGAGCCTCGCCAGTCGGTGCACAGCTCTGGTGGCTTCCTGGCACACCTGACCGCTACCTGTGTGACAGCCACGCTGCCCCTCCCAGTGTGTGCGTGCCGCCTGCAACGCAGAGGTACGTTTGGCAAGTGGAAACTGGGAATGGCTCAGATGACAGCTCACAGGTGGCGGCTACAGGCTGGAAAAGTTCCCAAGTCAGACAGACATAGAGGGCAGTCTCCCCTGTGTCGCTCAGCTACACAGTGCGTCAGGCTGTCTGTGGTTCTGCAGCCGCTCCCCAGTCTGGGAAGTAAGCGCAGTGACGAATTAAAAGACGAGTGCGACTTGGAAACATTTGAGTGAAGGCAACAGTAATACTGAAAAAGTGTAAAATTCTACAAAAAACTGTATTCACCTACAGGACGTACTACTTTAGGACGCCATGTAAAATATGTAGACACTGCTGGATATGGGGAACCAGAGACCTCAAATATGAAATCACGCTTCCCCATCCTCCAACTCAGCTATGCTATGGGAAACTAAAGAACTGGTAATTTCATTACATTTTTCGGTAAGAAATTAGCAGCAGTATACGATGAACTTAAATCAAAAGACCCTGACTACTTTATTCCTCAACTGACTGCTGTTAATTTTGCGAAAGATTTCGGCTTGTAACGCTCAATACAATTAATGATTCCATGCTATCACTGTATAGCATGTAATTCGTTTCTCTTTTGTATACTTTACAATCATCAGTTACATACATTCGTTAATATAAAACTAGGTTTCTTTTATTTGAATTAATAATCAGAGCATTTCACGTACTAGCTTTGTTAATCATAAGTGATAAGTACGTAAACTCCTTTTCACCAGAATTATTAAGCAACCTCCGACACCGAATATGGTTCCGAAAAAACCACCTCCGCCACGTATCGGCAGTGACCTGCCGGCTGCTGGTTACAGAAGCGGCAAACGGCCAGTGGCTGTGAGGTGCGGTCCCCAGTTTGAATCCCACTGTGGCCACTTGTTACCTTACTGTTTCTTTTCCCGTTTCTTCCGGATACACGTAGGCATATTAACTTCAAAGAACCAGTACTGACACTTCAAACACTCAATTCATTCGGTTCCAGGCACTTCAGTGTGGAACCGCGCGACTGCTACGGTCGCAGGTTCGAATTTGCCTTGGGCATGAATTTGTGTGATGTCCTTAGGTTAGTTAGGTTTAAGTAGTTCTAGGGGACTGATGACCTCAGATGGTAAGTCCCATAGTACTCAAAACCATTCGAACTTAATTAATTTTCTCATTTCATGACTTTAAAACTTATTTTTTTGTTTGATTTTTGATTTGTTGAAGATCGTGCCTCATCCAGGCCATCCAACGTCACTTGCTACACAAAAATTAATTAATATCAAACACGCTTACACAAGTGATGAGTTTATAGCGTACAGAAGCCGTGGCAAACTTTTCCACGTACTGCTGTCCTTGTGGCGCGAGCAAAGGTCCCTTAAGATAAAATTCCACCTTTCTGGTATTCGAGATACTTGATGGATTGCCCGATAAAGTTAGCGAGCACTTGTTTTGATTGCCACACACAGCTGACACAAGTCACGTACGAACACTCTACAGATGTGCCGTGTACTAAATAAATGCGTGGGAAGTCCTGGTAAGAGCATCGTATTTTTTGTACTTTAAACGAGCTAAGCGCTGAAAGCAACCAAAAACGCAATCATACACACTTTCTTGAGCTGTTGGTCACTGATGTCATTGCAACAGAAGTATTTCGAGCTCGTATGAGTTACACGATTTTTCTGTTTATTGTGACGTGCACCAGATTTCATGACAAGAAAACGAGAAATGATAGAAAATGTTTTGGCGAATTTGTGAAGAATAGCAAAGAATCATACTGTCTAAATGAGGTTCAGAGAAAACTGCGGGTTCATTCAGTACCTACAGAGCTGGCCCGCTAAGTGTGGCCTCAAGGTGTTTGCTTCATGTTACGCAAAATCCTTGTACGCAGGTAACATGGAAAGTTATTGTGTATAGAGTCAGGACTGTGCATTAAGCCAGGTTCACCCACACAATCTGTATGTCCATTGTTGGAAGATGTAAAACAAAAAAAACATATATTTCAGTTGTGAAAACCGTTATTGCAGCGCTGATTGTTTGCTGAAGTACAAACCGACATACGAAGGCACTCAGAATAAGCAGGTTCTCTGCTTTTGCATTTCTAAATGTTGTTATTGTTGTATCCCATTTACCAGAGAAAGGGAAATGTATTTTTCTGCTATCAACAATGTAGAGTGATGAATTTTGGATCCAGAAACATACATAAGCCGAACATAATAACCTTTCATAATTCAACCAAAGGTGTCATGGACACAGTTGTCGAGTTAGCCAGCAATTATTCCGTTTCCAGAAGAAGCGGAAGATGGCCCTCATATTTTTCCAGCTATTGGATATAGGAAATATGTCCGTTGAAGAAACACCAAGAAAATTCAAGGGCCGCTATTACCTTCGTACAAGGACGAAGATAAAGGTAACGACCGTTACACGTATTTTCGTGAAATAAACTTACTTGCAAAGAGCAGACACCAGTTCAATGCAACACCTGGTTTGAAGTCCAGAAGGGCAACAGTCAACATTCATATACTCTTCAAACGCATTCGGGAGTTGTGTTCTGAGTTGAAAATAAACGTTTCGATTTAAATTTACCTCCATTTCTTATGTTTCATTGCGGAACCATTTTTTTTTTACTGAATCCTTTTTTACAAACTAAACTCGTTGTATGTCTCCAATAGCCTACGTACCTTTAGGCCACAGACTGACAATGAGGAAGAAAGTGTGTGCAGTGCGCCACGCTGGCAATGGAGGAACGGACAGGCCGTGGCTGCCTGGGGCCCCCTGCCGGGCTGGCGCCACTACGCCCCCACCTGGCGCAGCCGTGGCTGTCCGACAGACGCGGCTGCCTCTGGTAAACTTCGCGCCTCTGGCCACCATCAAGTTCAGCGCTACAACCGCTGCCCACCCTGTCTGGCAGCCCCACTCACCATACAGCCTGTAATTCTCAGCTCGACTGAATACATCGAGTGGAAGGAAGAGAGGCTGAAAGCACCTCCGCCATTGGAGTGTAATTTTCGTGGGAGGTTAGGCATTGCTCACGGCCAGAATGGGATTGAAACGATCATCACGGAATATGATAAAGAGCAATTTCCTGTCTAGAAATTTGTGTTTTGATCGGTTTAGGAAAGCGGAGTGCAATTTCCTGCCGACTGGTTAAGTTTTGCAGACGGCACTTAAAAATTAGCTAGAATTTCGTGCTGCTTTCGACGGGATATTTAGTAACGATTGCGATGTTAAACATCCAAGCACAGTAGTTGCCAACACGAAGTACATTCATAGATTTGAGGAAATTTAGAGTGGTCTGTTGGTCGAAACAGAACTAAGGAAAGATTATGTAGGGAAAGTGCAGCCTATTATAATTGTTGTTATTAGTAATGTAGCAGTAGTAGACTGCCCGGTCGATACAGAAGGCGAAATGAGTTGTGTTTCGGAGCTGTTTCTCAATCATGTAAATAATGGCGATGTGTATATTTGGCTGGCTGTGTAAATGTTAAGACGGCTACTGGAACCTACACTGGGCCGATCAAAAGTGACGTGACCTCTGACGTGAATGTCGTACACATTTCTTTAGGGCCAAATCGGTTTACAGATATTTATTTTGGCACAGGTTGTCTATTCAAACATGGTGGTAACGTTAGTTATGGGAGCACGTTGATTGATCTGAGCCCTGGCGCAAATCAGAAGCGCATTCGTTTGAAAGATTCATTCGCTGGTGAAAAGGTGGTAGCCAGTTCGTGTATGGGTAGAAGTTTTTGAACGTTTTTTTTTGTGTGTGTATGCTTATTATCGGTAATTTTATTCAAATCAATCCTGCGGAGCCGCCCGCTGTGGCCGAGCGGTTCTAGGCGAATCAGCCCGGCACCGCGCTGATGAGACGGTCGCAGGATCGAACCCTGCCTCGGGCATAGATGTGTATGATGTCCTTAGGTTAGTTAGGTTTAAGTAGTTCTAAGTTCTAGCGGACTGATGACCTCAGATGTTAAGTCCCATAGTGCTCAGAGCCATTTGGACCATTTGGATTTATCTACTCTAACAGTTCTACAAATTTATATACATAGCTTTTCATGTCCTGATCATGTGTGCAGTAGAAACGTAAATGAAACATCTCCAGAATATTGTGGGATCAGCAGAGAAACCCCAACGTTTGTAAAGAAATGCGTCGACTATCTCAAGAACTACATCCAATATTGCAGAACGATCAAGTGATATAATGGAAAATTAAAAGGTATTGCCGCCTTGTAAAGTGACAGAATGGCATAGCAAACTATATTAGAGATCGGAAGTGCTACAAGAAATGTGCTTCTCAAATTTTCTTGTCAGTTTCTTTCGATTTCATGTTCGACATATATCATCTTTGATTTTTCATCAGAAATTCTTTCAATGTTCTCTTTTTTGAAACTTCTTGTAAAGCTGCTGAAGTGTTATGGTGGAGACATGTCACTACTTTCACGTTGGAGCTTTCTGAATTCTACGTATCCAGCAGTGTGTATCCATTCGCTATGTCTTTAGTGAGACGCAGATGATGCTGTCATTTGCCGTCTTGTAAAGTCATCAGATGACCAAAACGAATTACAAAACGATTTAGACAAGATACCTATATCGCGTTAAAAGTGGCAATTGACTGTAAATAACGAAAGGTGAGAAGTCATCAACATGAATGCTGAAATAAATGGGGTAACTTTCGGTTACAGTGCTAAAGGCGGTAAATTCTATTAAATACTTCGAGATTACAACTACGAATGACTCAAATTGGAAAGATAGCATGGATAATGTTGTGGGCAGAGCAACCCAGGGACTGCGACCGATTGGCAGAACACTTACAAGGTGCAACAAGTCTGCTAAAGAGACTGCTTACAATATGCTTGTCCACCTTCTGGAGCATCGTTGCACGGTGTGGTGCGACTGACGGAGGACATCGAGAAAGTTCAGAGAAGGGCAGCTCGTTCTGTGTTATCTCGAAATAGGAAAGAGAGTGTCACTGACATGATACGTGTACAGGGGTGGCAGTAATTCAAACAGAGGCGTTTTACGTTGCGCAAAGATCGTCTCCTCAGGTTTCAATCACCATCTTCCTCCTCCGATTGCGAAAATATTCTGGTGGCATCCACCTACATAGAAAGAAATGATCATCATGACAAAATAGGAAAAATCCAGGTCGCACGGAAATATTTAAGTGTTCGTTTTCCCCACGTGCCTTTCGAGAGCGTAACAGTAGAGAAATAGCTTGAAGGTGGTTCGATTAACCCCCTGCCAGGCACTTAATTGTGAATTTTAGAATAAATATGCTGGTGTAGAAGTAGATTTTACACTTTACAGTACCTGTGTCGACTTTACTGAAGTCATTGCAGACTACATTTCTGCTAGACATGGCTGTGACCAGGGAGGACACATCTGCGTGAACTATTTGATGTCTAGATGTTCTAGTTGAGTATTTTGGTCACTACTTGCGTTAAACAAAGAAAAAAAGTCCTCTGTCTCGCAACCACGAGAGCCGGATGCGAAGTAGAAGCTGGAGTTCCTGTCGCTCATTTTGAAGCTCTCTAACTTCCCTAGTCTGGAAGAGTTAGTGTGGGAGGGAGTGAGGCGCTAAAGTACTGAGTGTCGATGGAATGCTTTTCAAATTCCCTAAGGTTAGAGATTCTGCGACAGTGAATACCACAATAGGCAGTACTACTGAAGAGCAAGGGACCTGTAAAAAAAGGCAGCCACAGAAGCTAGATTTACAAACATAGGTGCAAGGAACTCAACAGCAAAGAAACTTTATGTAACAGAAGAAATATTTCAAATGAGCGAAGAAAGAAGAAAGTACGAAAGTCTGCAGGAAAGGACAAGAACACGGCAATAGAAGCTTTTTGGAATGCAATACATGGGAACCGCAAAGAAGCCAAGATGAAATGAGTGCGAAAAATGTGCAAAGAAATCGGAAACGATACAATCGTCGGAATGACTGGTTTAGCACACAGAAAAGTCAAAACAACCAGATCTCGAGTAAACTGGCGTGTATCATTGTTGATCTTCATCAAACCCCAAAAGTCGTCCTTAACCTGGAGAGTCACTATTGTCGAAACGATCCTTCTTAACGCGAGCAAACCATTTTCTTGCCGTGCTCTGCCCAGTATCATTATCCCCAGACAGCTCCAATGTTTGTGGCTGCGTACACTGCTGTCGCCCCTCTATTGGTCTCAGAGGAATATGTCGGGTATGTTCCGATTTCTCCACTTGGCTTTCTATTTTGTAGCGTCCACAAATCCACTCACTGTCTCCAAATGACAAGGTGACAGTATGTAAGCTCAAATACCAACAGTGAACTACAAATGAAAACTGTAAATCAAGAAATAAACTCATATCAACTGGAATACAAACATTCAAAACAAAAACATTGCGAATTTATGCACCAAGCTAATAACTTCTGGCCTTGTAGAGAGAGAGTGTTGAAAACAGCAGCGTGGAGATTGGTCCATTGAGATTCCATTCCTACAATATTATCGACACATGATCCTGCAGCAGGATTTCATCCAAAGCGTTTTGTAAGTTTATTCACCTCAACCGTTACCTGCTCAGATAGCCAAACCCACTTTCGGGATGGTGGTAAGGGGTGGGAGGGGGGGGTCACGTTGGCCCCGGACTCGAATCCTCCTGGAGGTTTAACGACGGGTGTCGGCATTCTGGCCAGTCTGGATATGGTTTTTAGGCGGTTTTCCACATCTGACTGGGTGAATACTGGGCTGGTACCTGAGCCGAACATCAGTTACATGTTATGCAGGGAACATTCGTTTACTTACTCACGTGGATAACACCTCGTGCCGGCTGCTGGGTACTCTGATGCCCTTTTGGGTGGTAACTAGGTGGCGACAGCACAGGCACCCGACTACCTGTCAGACCAACCACGCCGCTTCCGACAAATAACCGTGCCGACCCCGCGTAGATGCCGAACAATGGCAACACTAAAGTCTAGAAAAATGTACATTCAGTTCAATCATTCCACCTCATTTTCAGCTTATCTGCAATAAAACAACAGTTCGCTCCCTGGTATCATGTTGTAAGCAAAGTGGCCGAGAATAAGCTGGTTGTGGTGAGGGAATACTGATGTGGACACCATGTGTCATGTCGGTCCCACGACATCAGTGAGAATCGGTTTTCCAGCTGGAGAATACTCCCTGCCTTCCGTACTACGTTACCCACCTGATCATTAGCCTGTGTTCCTCAGTTCTCTAGGGGTGACACACTGGATCTGCTTTTTGAATCACGTTGTAAGTGACAGTAGTGTAAAATTTTTACTCGGGTATTGCGTGGTAATACTGAAATGAGCAGCTAGAATAACACTCATTCAGAATCCGTCCCTACACGTTATCAGGACACAGTATGTGATGTGAGAATACCACATTCCTAACTTAAGGAATCATTCAGCCCGGCCATGCTTAGCTTTCAAAGGTTCTCTAGTGTCACATACAAACAATCTTCTGGTATTATTTTGAGATGGAAGTGGTGAAAAAGAACATATGGGATTACTGAGTAGCATGATTGAATCTTGTTTATATTTCGTTCATACAATAAACAACATTTTCAGGTCATGATCTTCTAGCTGCATAAATGCCCATTCCCTGCTTACGCAGTTATTCAGCTCGGCCATGCCTTATCTTCTGCAGGTTCCCTATAGTGACGTGCAAGGCCACCTTTTGGTATCATGTTGCAAAGAAAATGGCCTGAGGTGACCTCTGGGTGTGTTGTGGGAATACTGAAGCAGCTAGCATGAATACTTCCCACTGAAATTCCGTTCCCAAAACATTAATGTGAATTGGTGTCCCAGCTGTCTTCAGGCATTCAGATGTGAGCAGTAGTGTTTTTGGCCTTGTTGATAAAATATTATAGTGAGCAGGATGGATGAGGCTTTACACTCCATTAACATGAAATCGTTGATTATCTTCGAACTGGACAAATCCCTGTTCCTTATTTATGGTATTATCCAGCTTCCCTGCAGTTTGATCCATGAACAGCCTCTGACATTATGTTGTAAGGATTGTCTCCTAGAAACAGCTCTGCCTTCGCCGATGAGAAACTGAAGTGGACTGCATTAATGATGGAAATTCAGCTTGCTCTCCCAGAACGTCTTCCAGCTAGCCCTTTCTCCTTAGTTTTGGGCAAGCTGAGGAGATTTTGAAGTGAGTACCCGGGTACTGCTCATTGAGATTCTGTTCCTGCTTCGTCATCGAGACACGACGTTCCAGTAGGACAACGCTGAGCTACTTGCTGGCGTCCAAGCGAGTCCCACCCTGCTTCTTTCTCCTTTCTTCTCAATGTCGTACAATGATAAATGAACGAAACTAACATCTGGCACACAGGACGTGAATTACGAATGCGGAATAAATGAGAAAATCATAGACACAATTTATTTGAAACAGTCGATATACGTGTATTCTTTCGTACAGTTATTAAGTGCAGCGGCGAGAACAGTTAGTCTCATTCGACTCTGAGCGAGATGTGTTGGCGGCAAACCCGACGTGTTGTCTGCTGGCAATAACGACACTGACGCACACAGCGTCAGTTGTGCTCGCCGACTGACCGTTGTCCAGTTCGCTGTCGCAAGTTTCATCTGTAGGCCAGAGTAACGATCTGGAAAAACCTGAGATGCAATGACAACATGCAGCAAAAACAGTTTCCACGCTAAGAGGAAAAAATTTGTAGGAAACTTAATTCACGCACGAAAGAAGTGGCTAACAAAACACTCGTTAGGCGGAAAATTTCCGTGAACTGTTTTAAGTCTATAAGCAGTATGTAGTAACGAGAAACATCATATAAACTATTACACTTTATATACATCAGCTGTGAATGACGACCACAACAAGGAAATCGGCTGCAATATTTTTGCCAGTCTGTGCGCGGGACGTACAATGACGTGACTTTGCGAGATGGAATGCAGCGCCTATCAGCTGTTGAAACGTCCCCTTTAAACAATTTATATATGAGACTGTGCTTATACTGACACACAATATTTTTAGCGCAACGCAATCTGACTATCAAAGATCCCTGCAAAAGAATGGCCCTGACTAACATTAAACTATACCTTTCACAAATCACTTACCTCACAAAAATCTTCGCTGCTCAAGCTACTGCAATACAGCGAGCGCCACTACTGCCAGCTAAATAAAAGATTCAAACTATGGAAGGCACTAACTACTGATAGGGATAGTTAGCAAATGAAAGATATTAATAGAGAACAAACAATGTATTTACCTTGATATCATCATATATAAATATAGCAGTTCATGACAAATTTCAAAACTCCGCCATCTCTCTCCCCACATCCACCACTGCTGGCGGCTCACCTCCAACTGCGCAACGCTACGCGCTGTTCACAGCCAGCTGCCTAACACTACAATGGCGAGTATTACAACAATGCAAAGCAGCCACAGACTGCACACAGCACAGCCAGTGATTTTCATATTGAGCGCTACGTAACGTTGCCAATAAGAAAACATAAACAGCCTACTTACATAGAGAAAACATAAACAGCTTACTTACATAGAGAAAACATAAACAGCTTACTTACATAGCCCCCATGCTCCCCACAAAAATTTTTACAAATTGGGTTGGGCAGTGGCCAATACAGATTTGAAAAAAAATTTTTCATAATTACAATAACAAAGAAATCAAAGGCACACACTTATTGATACATTGTTGGTCAAAAGCTAAAAATTTCTCACAGTCCATAAAGACAGTCCACATTGTTCATCACAGTGAAACTGCCGTTTCTTTTCTCAAAGTCTGAGCAGTAAAAGACAATGCACACAGAAGTAGTGGATTTCCATGCAGTCTTGAAGAAGTAGTGTTGTCCTTCCAATGGAAAGACAGTGCTGACTCTTGACATGCTGACAGGTAATGGGCCATAATGGAGCAAACCCACAGCAGAGTCATTCGAAGTTTTGAAGAATATTGGTAGGTAGGTCATCACAGAGCAGACCCACTGGAGTCCTGGTAGAGATTGTGGTATTGGTGGGCCACCAGAGGTGCAGACCCACTGTAGTCCTTGTAGAGATTACGGTATTGGTGGGCCATCAAAGATGCAGACCCACTGTAGTCCTTGTAGAGATGGCCAGCAGCCATCTGTTGTGACTGTGCAGGTGCACAATCACCATTGAAGAGTCTTGCGGATAATATAGCAAGTCCATAAACCACCACTTGTGCACTCACAAAGTTTTTGAAATTGTCCTTAGAACCAGCAATGCTGTTATCCAGTCCCTTGCTGAGTTATTAACACACGTGCAAACACTAACAGTCCCTACTTCTCACATATTGTCCACATACTATGACCAACAGAAACGTGTGCAGTGAAATGTAACTAACAAGTTAATAATGTCATGAACTGGTGACAATTACAATGTTATAACATAAGAATACAATTACAAAGGTACAAAATACATCATTAAAAACATAATAATACAGATAACATTTGTAGTACAGGCTTTACAAAAGAATAGAAATAAACATATACATCAGTGTTACAAAAATAGTGACATAAGTACATACATAAAATAATGAGAATAGTTTTCGAAACATTAATTTCACACATGAACATTGAAACAGAACAGAATTGTAAACAACTTTACAAAGAAAATAACATATTATTAATGCAACTTATATTCGAGGATAACAGTATTCCTCATCATAGTGAATGTAGATTAATATTAAAAGAAGAAAAAATTCTATGAAACTACACAGAGACAGGAAGAAAACAAATACACAAGGGTACACAAACACATAGTGGGATAACACCAATAGGAAAGGACAGGGTTCGTTTTCAGTGTAACATTTGGTACTGCAGTCCAACCCAAAACTTCATATATCTTTCCTCTTATTTCATCCTTTGTTTCCACCAAAAAAATTCTATCTAAGCATGCTTTCTGTATTTATATGTTCACACATTTCTTACCTCAACATTTATTTCCATGAAAATCCTACCTAAACCTGTTTTCTCAATGCATTTCTTCCAATTCATCGCAACTCATTCTCTTAGAGGCTACCCACTCTTAAGCTAACTTAAATCTACTGAGCTCAGATGCTAAACTAAGGGACGAGGCAATGCAGCATCACATAACAAATCAACACAAACAGCAATGCAAAAAAATGCAAATTGGCAAAGCTAGCAGCATAAATGAGCAAAAGTCAAATTCAATAACACTATGCCTGGCAAACAGCAGCAACTTATACCTAAACATGACGTAGCGCAAGCAGAAAAAATATTACACTAAAATGGCCATGTCTAATACCTATGTCACATCTTAACATTAGAGTGATGCATCACAAAAACTTACGTTAGTAGATAAGTTACCAAATCGTAAAAAAATTATTTATGCAATTCCTGTGAAGGGAAATTTCTTTTTGTGCTCCCTCATTTGTTTTGGATGGATCATAAAATTATTTACTGGATCTGTAGGCATAAAATATTTATATTAGTACATATATTAAATTTTATTTTAACCATTGCTGCAGTGCAGCTAGAAACTTGATATTAAACAAAATGTGTAAATAAATACATAAAGCAAGCCATATGGCATTTTTCTTAACTAGCAAGACAATAGCTGTGAAATGTTTCTCATCGTTTCATTAGGCATTTCAGTAAATATCATAAATTACGAGCTCCACAGTATGCTTTCAACAAGGAGATGTCAGTAGCGCGTACAATGGCCTTCCCTTTCTTTTTTTTCTACCTGTGCCGCTGAAAAGGGCTCGCAATAATGGCTTTTTCTCCAGGCGTCTGACACAGCTGGGTGCCCGCGACGCATTACATGCAGGTGGTCACTTAACTTTCTTACGGAAATATTTACCGCTAAAGTGACAGTCTGATATAAAAATATTTCACAGGTCAAGAATTTGCGTTACAAATCTGTAGAAACAAAATGCTATTGATATAACAGTGTCCAAAAAAATTTTCGTCTGCATTGTAATACATTCACGCATATACACACACATTTCATAACTCTTAAAGTACGTTTCTTGGTTTCCAACATCCTTTTCATAAATCAGAGTCCCTAACCACTATTCATTATTCCTTACCTTATTATACGTATACATATTCGTCGACACTTCTTCAATATTTCATCCTGAGAAACATGTAGCATAATCAAATTCCTCATATACGGTATCATCATCTTATTGATCATAAACATACCTCAACAGCATAATACACATCGTCGTCGTAATAATAACATCATAACACCTCAGTCAAATCTCAAAAACGTCGTAGCTTTCTGCAATAATATCAAAACCTAAAAAATTCTCTGCTCATGTCAAAAGTGTCAGCTGCCTCAAACGTACTTTAAAAATCATGATCTCATACCAAATACATCATTCAAAGCTCTCATAGTATCACAATGGTTACGAAAAAATATGAAGAGTTCACACAGTACAGACAAAATACAATTTCGTAAGTGTGAAGTTATCCAACGGTGTAATTACGTAAACATCTGTCACTGATATAGTAAAATAAATGTTTGTCTCTCTCAGTTACATGATCAGATAGCTGTGTAATTTGTGTGTTAGAGAAATATGGTACCGATGTGTAAAGTTGTATAAGCAAATACCATATTAGCTAGGGTTCCTTGTGGTTGCCACACACATGGTACACAAAGTAGACGTGTACCCCCCTGAGGATTAATGTAATTATACCGTCAGGTGTTACAGATTACAGGAATAGAATGAAATATATCACGGAAAACTTTCTTTGTAATTCAAAAATCTTGAAAAATAAATGGCTTAAGTACAAAATCTCTCAAATGCGTGTCCTGTAGCGCTAAATGTGCGTCTTGCTGTAAGATAATTCTGTGGAAGTGTCGTACTTATCGTCCTCCGAAAGCCAAGTTCTGCAGAAGTCAATGTACTTACCTCATGATAAACAAAAGTGAAATGCTTTATGTATAGATATCTTAGTTATTACGCTTATTGCCGTGATGAAGAAAGTACTGTGCTGTAACGTATTGTTGTGCTACGGAAAAGACAATCTCATTGTTGCTATACCACAAAAGTTACTACTAAAACATGTTTTACTTTCCAGAAGAATTCAGAAAAACTGTGCAGATATAAAACAGATACACTGCAAAAGCAACATTGTAAATTGTCACTCATTAGTAGCGTCGTGATAAAACCGTGTAGCCGTCACATAAACTAACCTCTGTGTCATCTGGTATCTCTCAGAAAGCACATTAATTCAGAATGTATTTTCAAATAAACCAAAATGTTGCATTAAAATCTCATTAGCAGTACTGGTAAATGTTCTAAGTATGTGAGCCTTATAGTCGTTACGTAATTGTGCAACAAACAAGCAAGAATGTACACACACAATAACACTGTGACGTCTGTTCACTATAACAATGCATTCGTCATTTCTGTTTAAATAAGTTCTCTTGGTTCTTGATTGGATATTGTACTTCAAACATTGTTGTATGTTAACAGTTTCTTAAGCATACTAGTAACGTGAAGTGAAACGTTTTATGGCAAAGACAAAGTTAAAAGGCAGATTATCTGTCAATAAATGGTTTTACATGTGAAATGTGGTGTAAACCTTTACTCTTCATAGTACTCAGAGTTTGAACTTGAATGCAATTGTCAGGCGGTATACGTCGGTAAAGAATACTGGAATTTTTCTCAAGGTTAGCGTCTATGTTATTTTTCTCTGAGCCACCAGGCGCACGCGGCTGCCTGCTGTGCGAGTCATTGTCTGTCTCTTTGTTGGCGCGCGTCGTTATTGGGATTAGGAGGCCTAACTTCTACAAATTCACCTCCTCGAGAGGGCCCTGCTCTGTTTGAAGCTCGCCAGTTCTGATACAATTCAGGTCTGTCGTTACGATCATATCGTCTGTCGTCATGTCGGTGGGTTCCGTAGTTTCTTCCTTGTCCGTCACGTGGTGGAGAATTTCTCCCTGAATCGTAACTGTGCGCCGAACTGTTGCGTCTGAAGTTATTCTGTCTCCCTTGATAATAATAGTTCTGGTTGTCATATTGTCTATTTCTATGATTGTCTCTGTCATATTCATTACTATGGAAATGCGATCTTTCTCTGTAACTATTACTCTGCCAATGGTTGTCATATGGGCGGTGTCTGTTTTGGTCACGATTTGCGTTGTAAGAATAGGCTTGTCGTGGCCAGTTATTGTTTCTGTCGTCACGGAATTGTGACGGATGTGACCTGTAGTGATTGTTTTCCTGTTTTCGCATCCGGCGACTGTCAGTGTCAATTTCTAATTTTTGTAAGAGTCCCTGAAAAGCTTCAATGTCGTCTTTGCAACGTCCTGCTAAAATAATATGTCGTAAATGTTTAGGCATTTTGATTAAGCAAATGCGGATGAGTTCTGAGGGGCTGTATGGGTTTGACAGGTATTGATTCTTGTGCAACATGTCTTCAAAATATTTCACAAGACTGGAAAATTCAGATTGTTCGAAGTGTTTCATCATTATGATGTTATGTTTTACACGGTCTTGTGTAGCTTGAGACCAATATGCTGAGAGGAAGGCATGGTAAAATTCTCCTTCACTGTGGCAATCGTGAATGACCGATCGCATTCTTACAGCTGGTTCATTCTCTAAATAGCCACACATGAATTCTAATCTGTGTTCTAACGACCAGTTGGGAGGAAAACAATGAGAGAATTGATGAAGCCATGCTTGTGGATGAATGTCGTTGCCAGAATTCTTAAATGTTTTGAATTTACGTGTAGTAATGAACAGCTTATAGTCAAAATCATCATGTCGGCAAGTCGCATGTCGGTCATTGTTACGTCGTTTCGGCGGTTCCATCTCAAAATTCGGCGTACCTTGCCAACTTCTTTCACAATTTCCGAAGTGCCCTGTGTTGTTATTTTGTGTCTGTTCCGTATTTGTATGTCCCTCTTCCCGTATTGGGGCGCGAGTGTCCTCTGAAATACGTAATTCTTGTACTACTTGTGCCAACTGATCTTGCACTTCCCGGATTTCTCTTTTGTACTGTGTATTGATTTGATTTTGATTTTGTTTGAATTTTCTAATTTGTTCATACTCTTCAGTGTCCATGAAGGCTACAGGTGTTGTGTCATTCAGATCATCATCTACTTTTGTAGATAAGTTAGTGAATTGATCCGAAAGTTCGGCTACTTTATCCGATAGTGAAATCATTTCCTCTCTATGTTTTTCTGGACCAAGTTTCAGAGTGTCCATTTGTGTTGCAATCGCGTCTACTGTAACCTTTAAGTTTTCCTGAGTTTTTGCAAGTTGCATAACCGTATCGGTAGATGCAAATGAGTCAAATTTTGCTTGCAAGGTCTCATGATTTTCATTAACAATAGTTTGCAGTTCTTTTATGGCTGCTTCGTGATTCTGTAGTGCATTTTCATGACGCGAAAAAATAGGTTGGAAATGCTCACAAATTTGTGTTTTTACGTCATTACAGACTTTTTGACATTTCGATTCAATGTGATGTAACTCAGCAGTTAAATCCTCACGTGTTCGTTCAAGAGTTTGCTCCAATGAGTCTAACTTTTTAAGATTTTGTTCCATTGTGTCTAACTTTTCAAGCTTTTGTCCCATTTGTTGCATTAATTGTAATAACAATGCACTGGTGTCTGAAACATGTTCCTCAGTGCTTTTCGGCAGTGAATTTACACCGGAAACATTCACATTTTGACAAGCAGAAAATGTGTCTTGACTTATTTGAGAAAACGGTGAGGATCCAAAACCTGAATCTACAGTATTTGCGAGATCGTGTCGTGTCATTTCGGCTTCCTGCGGCGAGCTATTGCCGACCGATCGATCGATAATGCTTCCCTCTTCACCAATTGTTTCACTGTCCACGCCATTGTTTGACGCCCGCTCCGTTTCCCTGTGCACAGTTACCAAATTACTACTTTGAACATTAGTAAATTCATTACTCGGTGGCGCTAACACACTACTTTCATTTTCACTGTCATTTCTCAGTTTACTTTGGAGCCTAGTATTACGTTTTTCACACGCCATTATTGTCACAGTATTTCACACGACAACACAGAAAAACACAATTTGAAGAGCAAAAATAAGAGAACACATTAACATAACACTGAAAATAATATCTAGTTAATTACAGCTGCGAAATACTTGGTGCAAATCTATATGCATGCCACAACTGTTTTACTGTACAACAATGAAAGACTGCAACTACAAAGGAGATTTTCTCTACAATTACGCGCTAGCAATAAACAAAATCTACACTAATTACACAAACTACAAGAAAAAATCAGAAGATTCCAGTGAGGTATCCTAGGCTAAGGGTCGACATATGAAACGTCCCCTTTAAACAATTTATATATGAGACTGTGCTTATACTGACACACAATATTTTTAGCGCAACGCAATCTGACTATCAAAGATCCCTGCAAAAGAATGGCCCTGACTAACATTAAACTATACCTTTCACAAATCACTTACCTCACAAAAATCTTCGCTGCTCAAGCTACTGCAATACAGCGAGCGCCACTACTGCCAGCTAAATAAAAGATTCAAACTATGGAAGGCACTAACTACTGATAGGGATAGTTAGCAAATGAAAGATATTAATAGAGAACAAACAATGTATTTACCTTGATATCATCATATATAAATATAGCAGTTCATGACAAATTTCAAAACTCCGCCATCTCTCTCCCCACATCCACCACTGCTGGCGGCTCACCTCCAACTGCGCAACGCTACGCGCTGTTCACAGCCAGCTGCCTAACACTACAATGGCGAGTATTACAACAATGCAAAGCAGCCACAGACTGCACACAGCACAGCCAGTGATTTTCATATTGAGCGCTACGTAACGTTGCCAATAAGAAAACATAAACAGCCTACTTACATAGAGAAAACATAAACAGCTTACTTACATAGAGAAAACATAAACAGCTTACTTACACTGTAACAAGAAATGTATTTCACGAGTCCCGCTGAAGGAACACTTGCATTCTGTTCTACTAGCGTAAAGCGAACGGGATACATATATGCCTGCATATTTAAATCACGTAATAAGAAATAGTCCCCTGCAAAGTCGTGTCTACGTAAAACAATCGACAGAACTAATGAAAGCTAATTCGCATACTTCAATGTCTCGGAAGCAACGAAAGCAATCCAGGAGAAAAGTGTCTTTTGTTTCATTTCTGAGAGATGAGAGTGATTTTAGTTTTTCCACGTGGATACTCACCACTGTATCTACGTTCTCCCCGCAACAACTAACACACTCACCAAGTGCGGTGCCGTAGCTAAGCCTTTCCTCGACCTCAGCGTACCTTAAATTTCACTTACGGAGCAGTGTAAACTCAAAGCTGACAGACTGCACAACTAGTCTACTAAAATCGATCACACTAACTTAGTGACCCAAAATCCGACAAAACTCTAAATCAATAACTGATCGAAGATATTTGCGATCCCGACTAGATCCACGATCTGTTGTCTTTCCCTGGGTGACTGTTATGTGCTATGTCTAGCTAGAACTTTCACAGAGCAACTCTCGCGCAGGGTTCACGTGTACAACTGAACTTCTGACACCCAGTAACCATAGGAAAGCCAATATTTGACAATTTCAGGATTCCTCTGCTACTACGAATTACCTGTTCATTCTCCCGTTGACTCCGTTGCGTCGGACAGTGACCAGCTGGCTGGGACGGCACCTCTGGCGCGGACAGCTGTCGGTTTCGGCTGCCGGCGCGTGGAGACTCTTCGCTGCCAACTTGCTCCTGCGCGGACGTATGCTCCATTTTCTCCAACAATTTGACACACAAAGACTCTAGTTACAGAACATTATTACATTTACAACCTTTCTTCAAGTACTGACAACTTTACAACCTCTAAGAGGCTACAATTTCGTGACGGCATTGGAAAAAATCCCATAGCAAATAGTTACACTAGCACACGAAATAAAAATCTAATTTTATAAACATCCGTGTTTCTTTATCGAATGAAAATTGGACACATGTTATATGAAACATTTTCTTCGAATTATTTTATACACTCAATAATAAACGATGTTCTATGCAGAAATGGTTCAAATGGCTCTGAGCACTATGGGACTCAACTGCTGTGGTCATCAGTCCCCTAGAACTTAGAACTACTTACACCTAACTAACCTAAGGACATCACACACATCCATGCCCGAGGCAGGATTCGAACCTGCGACCGCAGCAGTCGCACGGTTTTGGACTGCGCGCCTAGAACCGCGAGACCACCGCGGCCGGCGTCTATGGAGAATATTTAGGAGTAGTGGTATTACAAACTTGTCAACGGCCTTGCCGCTGTCGTAGCGCCGGTCCACACATCATAAATGGTATGCGCTGTCGGCCTTGGTTAGCACTCGGGTGCCTGAATATCCGGGTCTGCCAAGTGCTGTCGGCAAGTGGCGCGCCTGGCGACGGCGAGACAAAGTCGAGGGGCCACTTGGCTAAGGAGTAGCGGGTCTGCTCTCGTAAACTGACAACGGCCTCGGGAGCGGTGTGCTGACCACGTGACCCACCTTAGCTGCATGCAGTGACGCCTGTGGGCCGAAGATGACATGGCTGTCGGTCGGTGCTGTTTATCCTTCAAGAACTGTTCGACCTAAATTCAGTTTAGTTTACGTACTACAGACTTGCAGAACACATTCACAAATTTTATTGAGAGCTAAGACTGGCAAAACACAGGTTAAGTAAAATTTAAATTTTTTTGTGCTGGATGGAAGTTTACTAACTGACCTATCCATATTTGCGAGAGTATAAAAGGGTCATAGTATATCTGGGCTGCATGGAAAAACAGAAGTTGTCAAATAGTTAAGATAACTATTAACGCTACATACACATTATATTACAATGAAACTTCTTTATTCTACTAATGACTTAACAAGACTGCTAAATTATAGGCAGTATACTATGTTTGTACTGTATCACATCAGCAAATCTATTGTGGTCTACATTCTGGAGGAAGATATTTTTCCTGGCGTGGTCTTAACTGAGCTGCCCCGATGTATGCTGGAAGTTGTCTGGACTCCAGCTGTGACGGTGAGTGCCCATAGTGCACGGCATCCTCGGAACCTGTGAGTGTCATCCGTCTTACCGTGTGTAGAGCTTGTTCACACATCGGTGTACACTTTATGTAAAGCACTCAACCACAGAAGTCTGTCCTGGCACGTGAGCAACGCTATACTATATGTTTCTGCAAATTTACAAAAACGGGCAAGTACGTTTGGTTCGGAAAAATAAGAAGAAAGCAATTGCTTAGCTATCTGGTTCTAATTTTTGTACATCCTCGTTGTATAGAGTGGCTTAATAGAACTAATAGCGGGTTCTACGGGTATCTTTCTGGTGAGTTTTTCTTATTTTGGTGGGATACAGTCGAATAGCTTTAGATATACTGCGGTCTTCCACGCTACGGGTTTCTTTGATGACCACGTAGCGTCCATTGCCTATACGTCCTCAGTTACATCTTTGTTACGCAAACAGGAGCACCACTAACGCATTATTAACCGTAAGGAAGCTCCTTATTACACTATCAGCGTAAAATTAAGCAGATACTAAGATTGCAAACGCAATCTGGCAAACTGAAATGGAATAAGGTACATAATTATTGTGGTTTGATTTCATTCAGTATCATGACGTGCTCATGTATTTTTGGGGAGTTCTCAATCATAAGACATTCGCTGCATTGTTGCCAGTTTGTTTTATCGAAATCCGTCGCTGCTACGTTCTCTTTAGCAGCCTACATGTCCGTCTGCAGGAACAACCTGTATCCTTCAGTCGCCACACCGCACCAATCTCTCTCACCACTGACACTGCTCAGACAGGGAGCACCATTAACGCATTATTAACCGTAAGGAAGCTCCTTATTACACTATCAGCGTAATATTAAGCAGATACTAAGATCACAAACGCAATCTGGCAAACTGTTGAGGTTTGATTTCATTCAGTATCATGACGTGCTCATGTATTTTTGGGGAGTTAACAATCATAAGACATTCGCTGCATTGTTGCCAGTTTTTTTTACCGAAATCCGTCGCTGCTACGTTCTCTTTAGCAGCCTACATGTCCGTCTGCAGGATTAACCTGTATTCTTCAGTCGCCACACCGAACCAATCTCTCTCACCACTGACACTGCTCAGACAGGGAGCACCAACAACGCATTATTAACCGTAACAAAGCTCCTTATTACACTATCAGCGTAATATTAAGCAGATACTAAGATCACAAACGCAATCTGGCAAACTGTCAAGGTTTGATTTCATTCAGTATCATGACGTGCTCATGTATTTTTGGGGAGTTCTCAATCATAAGACATTCGCTGCATTGTTGCCAGTTTTTTTTTTTTACCGAAATCCGTCCCTGCTACGTTCTCTTTAGCAGCCTACATGTCCGTCTGCAGGAACAACCTGTATCCTTCAGTCGCCACACCGCACCAATCTCTCTCACCACTGACACTGCTCAGACAGGGAGCACCACTAACGCATTATTAACCGTAAGGAACCTCCTTATTACACTATCAGCGTAATATTAAGCAGATACTAAGATCACAAACGCAATCTGGCAAACTGTTGAGGTTTGATTTCATTCAGTATCATGACGTGCTCATGTATTTTTGGGGAGTTCTCAATCATAAGACATTCGCTGCATTGTTGCCAGTTTTTTTTTTTTACCGAAATCCGTCCCTGCTACGTTCTCTTTAGCAGCCTACATGTCCGTCTGCAGGAACAACCTGTATCCTTCAGTCGCCACACCGCACCAATCTCTCTCACCACTGACACTGCTCAGACAGGGAGCACCACTAACGCACTATTAACCGTAAGGAAGCTCCTTATTACACTATCAGGGTAATATTAAGCACATACTAAGATCACAAACGCAATCTGGCAAACTGTTGAGGTTTGATTTCTTTCATTATCATAACGTGCACATGTATTTTTGGGGAGTTCTCAATCATAAGACATTCGCTGCATTGTTGCCAGTTTTTTTTCCCGAAATCCGTCGCTGCTACGTTCTCTTTAGCAGACTACATGTCCGTCTGCAGGAACAACCTGTATCCTTCAGTCGCCACACCGCACCAATCTCTCTCACCACTGACACTGCTCAGACAGGGAGCACCACTAACGCATTATTAGCCGTAAGGAAGCTCCTTATTACACTATCAGCGTAATATTAAGCAGATACTAAGATCACTAACGCAATCTGGCAAACTGTTGAGGTTTGATGTCTTTCATTATCATGACGTGCTCATGTATTTTTGGGGAGTTCTCAATCATAAGACATTCGCTGCATTGTTGCCAGTTTTTTTTACCGAAGTCCGTCGCTGCTACGTTCTCTTTAGCAGACTACATGTCCGTCTGCAGGAACAACCTGTATCCTTCAGTCGCCACACCGCACCAATCTCTCTCACCACTGACACTGCTCAGACAGGGAGCACCATTAACGCATTATTAACCGTAAGGAAGCTCCTTATTACACTATCAGCGTAATATTAAGCAGATACTAAGATCACAAACACAATCTGGCAAACTGTTGAGGTTAGATTACATTCAGTATCATGACGTGCTCATGTATTTTTGGGGAGTTCTCAATCATAAGACATTCGCTGCATTGTTGCCAGTTTTTTTTACCGAAATCCGTCGCTGTTACGTTCTCTTTAGCAGCCCACATGTCCGTCTGCAGGAACAACCTGTATCCTTCAGACGCCACACCGCACCAATCTCTCTCACCACTGACACTGCTCAGACAGGGAGCACCACTAACGCATTATTAACCGTAAGGAAGCTCCTTATTACACTATCAGCGTAATATTAAGCAGATACTAAGATCACAAACGCAATCTGGCAAACTGTTGAGGTTTGATTTCATTCAGTATCATGACGTGCTCATGTATTTTTGGGGAGTTCTCAATCATAAGACATTCGCTGCATTGTTGCCAGTTTTTTTTACCGAAATCCGTCGCTGCTACGTTCTCTTTAGCAGCATACATGTCCGTCTGCAGGAACAACCTGTATCCTTCAGTCGCCACACCGCACCAATCTCTCTCACCACTGACACTGCTCAGACAGGGAGCACCACTAACGCATTATTAACCGTAAGGAAGCTCCTTATTACACTATCAGCGTAATATTAAGCAGATACTAAGATCACAAACGCAATCTGGCAAACTGTTGAGGTTTGATTTCATTCAGTATCATGACGTGCTCATGTATTTTTGGGGAGTTCTCAATCATAAGACATTCGCTGCATTGTTGCCAGTTTTTTTTACCGAAATCCGTCGCTGCTACGTTCTCTTTAGCAGCCTACATGTCTGTCTGCAGGAACAACCTGTATCCTTCAGTCGCCACACCGCACCAATCTCTCTCACCACTGACACTGCTCAAACAGGGAGCACCACTAACGCATTATTAAACGTAAGGAAGCTCCTTATTACACTATCAGCGTAATATTAAGCAGATACTAAGGTCACAAAAGCAATCTGGCAAACTGTTGAGGTTTGATTTCATTCAGTATCATGACGTGCTCATGTATTTTTGTGGAGTTCTCAATCATAAGACATTCGCTGCATTGTTGCCAGTTTTTTTTTTTTACCGAAATCCGTCGCTGCTACGTTCTCTTTAGCAGCCTACATGTCCGTCTGCAGGAACAACGTGTATCCTTCAGTCGCCACACCGCACCAATCTCTCTCACCACTGACACTGCTCAGACAGGGAGCACCATTAACGCATTATTAACCGTAAGGAAGCTCCTTATTACACTATCAGCGTAATATTAAGCAGATACTAAGATCACAAACGCAATCTGGCAAACTGTTGAGGTTTGATTTCATTCAGTATCATGACGTGCTCATGTATTTTTGGGGAGTTCTCAATCATAAGACATTCGCTGCATTGTTGCCAGTTTTTTTTTACCGAAATCCGTCGCTGCTACGTTCTCTTTAGCAGCCTACATGTCCGTCTGCAGGAACAACCTGTATCCTTCAGTCGCCACACCGCACCAATCTCTCTCACCAGTGACACTGCTCAGACAGGGAGCACCACTAACGCATTATTAACCGTAAGGAAGCTCCTTATTACACTATCAGCGTAATATTAAGCAGATACTAAGATCACAAACGCAATCTGGCAAACTGTTGAGGTTTGATTTCATTCAGTATCATGACGTGCTCATGTATTTTTGGGGAGTTCTCAATCATAAGACATTCGCTGCATTGTTGCCAGTTTTTTTTTACCGAAATCCGTCGCTGCTACGTTCTCTTTAGCAGCCTACATGTCCGTCTGCAGGAACAACCTGTATCCTTCAGTCGCCACACCGCACCAATCTCTCTCACCACTGACACTGCTCAGACAGGGAGCACCACTAACACATTATTAACCGTAAGGAAGCTCCCTATTACACTATCAGCGTAATATTAAGCACATACTAAGATCACAAACCCAATCGGGCAGACTGTTGAGGTTTGATTTCTTTCATTATCATAACGTGCACATGTATTTTTGGGGAGTTCTCAAACATATGACATTCGCTGCATTGTTGCCAGTTTTTTTTACCGAAATCCGTCGCTGCTACGTTCTCTTTAGCAGCCTACATGTCCGTCTGCAGGAACAACCTGTATCCTTCAGTCGCCACACCGCACCAATCTCTCTCACCACTGACACTGCACAGACAGGGAGCACCACTAACGCATTATGAACCGTAAGGATGCTCCTTATTACACTATCAGCGTAATATTAAGCAGATACTAAGATCACAAACGCAATCTGGCAAACTGTTGAGGTTTGATTTCATTCAGTAGCATGACGTGCTCATGTATTTTTGGGGAGTTCTCAATCATAAGACATTCGCTGCATTGTTGCCAGTTTTTTTTTACCGAAATCCGTCGCTGCTACGTTCTCTTTAGCAGCCTACATGTCCGTCTGCAGGAACAACCTGTATCATTCAGTCGCCACACCGCACCAATCTCTCTCACCACTGACACTGCTCAGACAGGGAGCACCATTAACGCATTATTAACCGTAAGGAAGCTCCTTATTACACTATCAGTGTAATATTAAGCAGATACTAAGATCACAAACGCAATCTGGCAAACTGTTGAGGTTAGATTACATTCAGTATCATGACGTGCTCATGTATTTTTGGGGAGTTCTCAATCTTAAGACATTCACTGCATTGTTGCCAGTTTTTTTTACCGAAATCCGTCGCTGTTACGTTCTCTTTAGCAGCCTACATGTCCGTCTGCAGGAACAACCTGTATCCTTCAGTCGCCACACCGCACCAATCTCTCTCACCACTGACACTGCTCAGACAGGGAGCACCACTAACGCATTATTAACCGTAAGGAAGCTCCTTATTACACTATCAGCGTAATATTAAACAGATACTAAGATCACAAACGCAATCTGGCAAACTGTTGAGGTTTGATTTCATTCAGTATCATGACATGCTCATGTATTTTTGGGGAGTTCTCAATCATAAGACATTCGCTGCATTGTTGCCAGTTTTTTTTTTACCGAAATCCGTCGCTGCTACGTTCTCTTTAGCAGCCTACATGTCCGTCTGCAGGAACAAGCTGTATCCTTCAGTCGCCACACCGCACCAATCTCTCTCACCACTGACACTGCTCAGACAGGGAGCACCAAAAACGCATTATTAACCGTAAGGAAGCTCCTTATTACACTATCAGCGTAAAATTAAGCAGATACTAAGATTGCAAACGCAATCTGGCAAACTGAAATGGAATAAGGTACATAATTATTGTGGTTTGATTTCATTCAGTATCATGACGTGCTCATGTATTTTTGGGGAGTTCTCAATCATAAGACATTCGCTGCATTGTTGCCAGTTTGTTTTACCGAAATCCGTCGCTGCTACATTCTCTTTAGCAGCCTACATGTCCGTCTGCAGGAACAACCTGTATCCTTCAGTCGCCACACCGCACCAATCTCTCTCACCACTGACACTGCTCAGACAGGGAGCACCATTAACGCATTATTAACCGTAAGGAAGCTCCTTATTACACTATCTTCGTAATATTAAGCAGATACTGAGATCACAAACGCAATCTGGCAAACTGTTGAGGTTTGATTTCATTCAGTATCATGACGTGCTCATGTATTTTTGGGGAGTTCTCAATCATAAGACATTCGCTGCATTGTTGCCAGTTTTTTTTTTTTTACCGAAATCCGTCGCTGCCACGTTCTCTTTAGCAGCCTACATGTCCGTCTGCAGGAACAACCTGTATCCTTCAGTCGCCACCCCGCACCAATCTCTCTCACCACTGACACTGCTCAGACAGGGAGCACCACTAACGCATTATTAACCGTAACGAAGCTCCTTATTACACTATCAGGGTAATATTAAGCACATACTAAGATCACAAACGCAATCTGGCAAACTGTTGAGGTTTGATTTCTTTCATTATCATAACGTGCACATGTATTTTTGGGGAGTTCTCAATCATAAGACATTCGCTGTATTGTTGCCAGTTTTTTTTACCGAAATCCGTCGCTGCTACGTTTTCTTTAGCAGACTACATGTCCGTCTACAGGAACAACCTGTATCCTTCAGTCGCCACACCGCACCAATCTCTCTCACCACTGACACTGCTCAGACAGGGAGCACCACTAACGCATTATTAACCGTAAGGAAGCTCCTTATTACACTATCAGCGTAATATTAAGCAGATACTAAGATCACAAACGCAATCTGGCAAACTGTTGAGGTTTGACGTCTTTCATTATCATGACGTGCTCATGTTTTTTTGGGGAGTTCTCAATCATAAGACATTCGCTGCATTGTTGCCAATTTTTTTACCGAAATCCGTCGCTGCTACGTTCTCTTTAGCAGACTACATGTCCGTCTGCAGGAACAACCTGTATCCTTCAGTCGCCACACCGCACCAATCTCTCTCACCACTGACACTGCTCAGACAGGGAGCACCATTAACGCATTATTAACCGTAAGAAATCTCCTTATTACACTATCAGCGTAATATTAAGCAGATACTAAGATCACAAACACAATCTGGCAAACTGTTGAGGTTAGATTACATTCAGTATCATGACGTGCTCATGTATTTTTTGGGAGTTCTCAATCATAAGACATTCGCTGCATTGTTGCCAGTTTTTTTTACCGAAATCCGTCGCTGTTACGTTCTCTTTAGCACCCCACATGTCCGTCTGCAGGAACAACCTGTATCCTTCAGTCGCCACACCGCACCAATCTCTCTCACCACTGACACTGCTCAGACAGGGAGCACCACTAACGCATTATTAACCGTAAGGAAGCTCCTTATTACACTATCAGCGTAATATTAAGCAGAGACTAAGATCACAAACGCAATCTGGCAAACTGTTGAGGTTTGATTTCATTCAGTATCATGACGTGCTCATGTATTTTTGGGGAGTTCTCAATCATAAGACATTCGCTGCATTGTTGCCAGTTTTTTTTTTTTACCGAAATCCGTCGCTGCTACGTTCTCATTAGCAGCCTACATGTCCGTCTGCAGGAACAACCTGTATCCTTCAGTCGCCACACCGCACCAATCTCTCTCCACTGACACTGCTCAGACAGGGAGCACCACTAACGCATTATTAACCGTAAGGAAGCTCCTTATTACACTATCAGCGTAATATTAAGCAGATACTAAGATCACAAACGCAATCTGGCAAACTGTTAAGGTTTGATTTCATTCAGTATCAAGACGTGCTCATGTATTTTTGGGGAGTTCTCAATCATAAGACATTCGCTGCATTGTTGCCAGATTTTTTTTACCGAAATCCGTCGCTGCTACGTTCTCTTTAGCAGCCTACATGTCCGTCTGCAGGAACAACCTGTATCCTTCAGTCGCCACACCGCACCAATCTCTCTCACCACTGACACTGCTCAGACAGGGAGCACCACTAACGCATTATTAACCGTAAGGAAGCTCATTATTACACTATCAGCGTAATATTAAGCAGATACTAAGATCACAAACGCAATCTGGCAAACTGTTGAGGTTTGATTTCATTCAGTATCATGACGTGCTCATGTATTTTTGGGGAGTTCTCAATCATAAGACATTCGCTGCATTGTTGCCAGTTTTTTTTTACCGAAATCCGTCGCTGCTACGTTCTCTTTAGCAGCCTACATGTCCGTCTGCAGGAACAACCTGTATCCTTCAGTCGCCACACCGCACCAATCTCTCTCACCACTGACACTGCTCAGACAGGGAGCACCACTAACACATTATTAACCGTAAGGAAGCTCCTTATTACACTATCAGCGTAATATTTAGCAGATACTAAGATCACAAACGCAATCTGGTAAACTGTTGAGGTTTGATTTCTTTCAGTATCATGACGTGCTCATGTATTTTTGGGGAGTTCTCAATCATAAGACATTCGCTGCATTGTTGCCAGTTTTTTTTTACCGAAATCCGTCGCTGCTACGTTCTCTTTAGCAGCCTACATGTCCGTCTGCATGAACAACTTGTATCCTTCAGTCGCCACACCGCACCAATCTCTCTCACCACTGACACTGCTCAGACAGGGAGCACCACTAACGCATTATTAACCGTAAGGAAGCTCCTTATTACACTATCAGCGTAATATTAAGCAGATACTAAGATCACAAACGCAATCTGGCAAACTGTTGAGGTTTGATTTCATTCAGTATCATGACGTGCTCATGTATTTTTGGGGAGTTCTCAATCATAAGACATTCGCTGCATTGTTGCCAGTTTTTTTTTACCGAAATCCGTCGCTGCTACGTTCTCTTTAGCAGCCTACATGTCCGTCTGCAGGAACAACCTGTATCCTTCAGTCGCCACACCGCACCAATCTCTCTCACCACTGACACTGCTCAGACAGGGAGCACCACTAACACATTATTAACCGTAAGGAAGCTCCTTATTACACTATCAGCGTAATATTAAGCACATACTAAGATCACAAACGCAATCTGGCAATCTGTTGAGGTTTGATTTCTTTCATTATCATAACGTGCACATGTATTTTTGGGGAGTTCTCAAACATATGACATTCGCTGCATTGTTGCCAGTTTTTTTTACCGAAATCCGTCGCTGCTACGTTCTCTTTAGCAGACTACATGTCCGTCTGCAGGAACAACCTGTATCCTTCAGTCGCCACACCGCACCAATCTCTCTCTCCAGTGACACTGCTCAGACAGGGAGCACCACTAACGCATTATTAACCGTAAGGAAGCTCCTTATTACACTATCAGCGTAATATTAAGCAGATACTAACATCACAAACGCAATCTGCCAAACTGTTGAGGTTTGATGTTTTTCATTATCATGACGTGCTCATGTATTTTTGGGGAGTTCTCAATCATAAGACATTCGCTGCATTGTTGCCAGTTTTTTTTACCGAAATCCGTCGCTGCTACGTTCTCTTTAGCAGCCTACATGTCCGTCTGCAGGAACAACCTGTATCCTTCAGTCGCCACACCGCACCAATCTCTCTCACCACTGACACTGCACAGACAGGGAGCACCACTAACGCATTATGAACCGTAAGGATGCTCCTTATTACACTATCAGCGTAATATTAAGCAGATACTAAGATCACAAACGCAATCTGGCAAACTGTTGAGGTTTGATTTCATTCAGTATCATGACGTGCTCATGTATTTTTGGGGAGTTCTCAATCATAAGACATTCGCTGCATTGTTGCCAGTTTTTTTTTTACCGAAATCCGTCGCTGCTACGTTCTCTTTAGCAGCCTACATGTCCGTCTGCAGGAACAACGTGTATCATTCAGTCGCCATACCGCACCAATCTCTCTCACCACTGACACTGCTCGGACAGGGAGCACCATTAACGCATTATTAACCGTAAGGAAGCTCCTTATTACACTATCAGTGTAATATTAAGCAGATACTAAGATCACAAACGCAATCTGGCAAACTGTTGAGGTTAGATTACATTCAGTATCATGACGTGCACATGTATTTTTGGGGAGTTCTCAATCATAAGACATTCGCTGCATTGTTGCCAGTTTTTTTTACCGAAATCCGTCGCTGCTACGTTCTCTTTAGCAGCCTACATGTCTGTCTGCAGGAACAACCTGTATCCTTTAGTCGCCACACCGCACCAATCTCTCTCACCACTGACACTGCTCAGACAGGGAGCACCACTAACGCATTATTAACCGTAAGGAAGCTCCTTATTACACTATCAGCGTAATATTAAACAGATACTAAGATCACAAACGCAATCTGGCAAACTGTTGAGGTTTGATTTCATTCAGTATCATGACATGCTCATGTATTTTTGGGGATTTCTCAATCATAAGGCATTCGCTGCATTGTTGCCAGTTTTTTTTACCGAAATCCGTCGCTGCTACGTTCTCTTTAGCAGCCTACATGTCCGTCTGCAGGAACAACCTGTATCCTTCAGTCGCCACACCGCACCAATCTCTCTGACCACTGACACTGCTCAGACAGGGAGCACCACTAACGCATTATTAACCGTAAGGAAGCTCCTTATTACACTATCAGCGTAATATTAAGCAGATACTAAGGTCACAAACGCAATCTGGCAAACTGTTGAGGTTTCATTTCATTCAGTATCATGACGTGCTCATGTATTTTTGGGGAGTTCTCATTCATAAGACATTCGCTGCATTGTTGCCTGTTTTTTTTACCGAAATCCGTCGCTGCTACGTTCCCTATAGCAGCCTACATGTCCGTCTGCATGAACAACCTGTATCCTTCAGTCGCCACACCGCTCCAATCTCTCTCACCACTGACACTGCTCAGACACGGAGCACCACTAACGCATTATGAACCGTAAGGATGCTCCTTATTACACTATCAGCGTAATATTAAGCAGATACTAAGATCACAAACGCAATCTGGCAAACTGTTGAGGTTTGATGTCTTTCATTATCATGACGTGCTCATGTATTTTTGGAAAGTTCTCCATCATAAGACATTCGCTGCATTGTTGCCAGTTTTTTTTACCGAAATCCGTCGCTGCTGCGTTCTCTTTAGCAGCCTACATGTCCGTCTGCAGGAACAACCTGTATCCTTCAGTCGCCACACCGCACCAATCTCTCTCACCACTGACACTGCGCAGACAGGGAGCACCACTAACGCATTATGAACCGTAAGGATGCTCCTTATTACACTATCAGCGTAATATTAAGCAGACACTAAGATCACAAACGCAATCTGGCAAACTGTTGAGGTTTGATTTCATTCAGTATCATGACGTGCTCATGTATTTTTGGGGAGTTCTCAATCATAAGACATTCGCTGCATTGTTGCCAGTTTTTTTTACCGAAATCCGTCGCTGCTACGTTCTCTTTAGCAGCCTACATGTCCGTCTGCAGGAACAACCTGTATCCTTCAGTCGCCACACCGCACCAATCTCTCTCACCACTGACACTGCTCAGACAGGGAGCACCATTAACGCATTATTAACCGTAAGGAAGCTCCTTATTACACTATCAGCGTAATATTAAGCAGATACTAAGATCACAAACGCAATCTGGCAAACTGTTGAGGTTAGATTACATACAGTATCATGACGTGCTCATGTATTTTTGGGGAGTTCTCAATCATAAGACATTCGCTGCATTGTTGCCAGTTTGTTTACCGATTTCCGTCGCTGTTACGTTCTCTTTAGCAGCCTACATGTCCGTCTGCAGGAACAACCTGTATCCTTCAGTCGCCACACCGCACCAATCTCTCTCACCACTGACACTGCTCAGACAGGGAGCACCACTAACGCATTATTAACCGTAAGGAAGCTCCTTATTACACTATCTGCGTAATATTAAGCAGATACTAAGATCACAAACGCAATCTGGCAAACTATTGAGGTTTGATTTCATTCAGTATCATGACGTGCTCATGTATTTTTGGGGAGTTCTCAATCATAAGACATTCGCTGCATTGTTGCCAGTTTTTTTTTTACCGAAATCCGTCGCTGCTACGATCTCTTTAGCAGCCTACATGTCCGTCTGCAGGAACAACCTGTATCCTTCAATCGCCACACCGCACCAATCTCTCTCACCACTGACACTGCTCAGACAGGGAGCACCAAAATCGCATTATTAACCGTAAGGAAGCTCCTTATTACACTATCAGCGTAATATTAAGCAGATACTAAGATCACAAACGCAATCTGGCAAACTGTTGATGTTTGATTTCATTCAGTATCATGACGTGCTCATGTATTTTTGGGGAGTTCTCAATCATAAGACATTCGCTGAATTGTTACCAGTTTTTTTTACCGAAATCCGTCGCTGCTACGTTCTCTTTAGCAGCCTACATGTCCGTCTGCAGAAACAACCTGTATCCTTCAGTCGCCACACCGCACCAATCTCTCTCACCACTGACACTGCTCAGACAGGGAGCACCACTAACGCATTATTAACCGTAAGGAAGCTCCTTATTACACTATCAGCGTAATATTAAGCAGATATTAAGATCACAAACGCAATCTGGCAAACTGTTGTGGTTTGATTTCATCCAGTAACATGACGTGCTCATGTATTTTTGGGGAGTTCTCATTCATAAGACATTCGCTGCATTGTTGCCAGTTTTTTTTACCGAAATCCGTCGCTGCTACGTTCTCTTTAGCAGACTACATGTCCGTCTGCAGAAACAACCTGTATCCATCAGTCGCCACACCGCACCAATCTCTCTCACCACTGACACTGCTCAGACAGGGAGCACCAAAAACGCATTATTAACCGTAAGAAAGCTCCTTATTACACTATCAGCGTAATATTAAGCAGATACTAAGATCACAAACGCAATCTGGCAAACTGTTAATGTTTGATTTCATTCAGTATCATGACGTGCTCATGTATTTTTGGGGAGTTCTCAATCATAAGACATTCGCTGCATTGTTGCCAGTTTTTTTTTACCGAAATCCGTCGCAGCTACGTTCTCTTTAGCAGCCTACATGTCCGTCTGCAGGAACAACCTGTATCCTTCAGTCGCCACACCGCACCAATCTCTCTCACCACTGACACTGCTCAGACAGGGAGCACCACTAACGCATTATTAACCGTAAGGAAGCTCCTTATTACACAATCAGCGTAATATTAAGCAAATACTAAGATCACAAACGCAATCTGGCAAACTGTTGAGGTTTGATTTCATTCAGTATCATGACGTGCTCATGTATTTTTGGGGAGTTCTCAATCATAAGACATTCGCTGCATTGTTGCCAGTTTTTTTTTACCGAAATCCGTCGCTGCTACGTTCTCTTTAGCAGCCTACATGTCCGTCTGCAGGAACAACCTGTATCCTTCAGTCGCCACACCGCACCAATCTCTCTCACCACTGACACTGCTCAGACAGGGAGCACCACTAACACATTATTAACCGTAAGGAAGCTCCTTATTACACTACCAGCGTAATATTAAGCACATACTAAGATCACAAACGCAATCTGGCAAACTGTTGAGGTTTGATTTCTTTCATTATCATAACGTGCACATGTATTTTTGGGAGTTCTCAATCATATGACATTCGCTGCATTGTTGCCAGTTTTTTTTACCGAAATCCGTCGCTGCTACGTTCTCTTTAGCAGACTACATGTCCGTCTGCAGGAACAACCTGTATCCTTCAGTCGCCACACCGCACCAATCTCTCTCACCACTGACACTGCTCAGACAGGGAGCACCACTAACGCATTATTAACCGTAAGGAAGCTCCTTATTACACTATCAGCGTAATATTAAGCAGATACTAAGATCACAAACGCAATCTGGCAAACTGTTGAGGTTTGATGTCTTTCATTATCATGACGTGCTCATGTATTTTTGGGGAGTTCTCAATCATAAGACATTCGCTGCATTGTTGCCAGTTTTTTTTACCGAAATCCGTCGCTGCTACGTTCTCTTTAGCAGCCTACATGTCCGTCTGCAGGAACAACCTGTATCCTTCAGTCGCCACACCGCACCAATCTCTCTCACCACTGACACTGCACAGACAGGGAGCACCACTAACGCATTATGAACCGTAAGGATGCTCCTTATTACACTATCAGCGTAATATTAAGCAGATACTAGGATCACAAACGCAATCTGGCAAACTGTTGAGGTTTGATTTCATTCAGTATCATGACGTGCTCATGCATTTTTGGGGAGTTCTCAATCATAAGACATTCGCTGCATTGTTGCCAGTTTTTTTTTACCGAAATCCGTCGCTGCTACGTTCTCTTTAGCAGCCTACATGTCCGTCTGCAGGAACAACCTGTATCATTCAGTCGCCACACCGCACCAATCTCTCTCACCACTGACACTGCTCAGACAGGGAGCACCAAAAACGCATTATTAACCGTAAGGAAGCTCCTTATTACACTATCAGTGTAATATTAAGCAGATACTAAGATCACAAACGCAATCTGGCAAACTGTTGAGGTTAGATTACATTCAGTATCATGACGTGCTCATGTATTTTTGGGGAGTTCTCAATCATAAGACATTCGCTGCATTGGTGCCAGTTTTTTTTAACCGAAATCCGTCGCTGTTACGTTCTCTTTAGCAGCCTACATGTCCGTCTACAGGAACAACCTGTATCCTTCAGTCGCCACACCGCACCAATCTCTCTCACCACTGACACTGCTCAGACAGAGAGCACCACTAACGCATTATTAACCGTAAGGAAGCTCCTTATTACACTATCAGCGTAATATTAAGCAGATACTAAGATCACAAACGCAATCTGGCAAACTGTTGAGGTTTGATTTCATTCAGTATCATGACATGCTCATGTATTTTTGGGGAGTTCTCAATCATAAGACATTCGCTGCATTGTTGCCAGTTTTTTTTTTACCGAAATCCGTCGCTGCTACGTTCTCTTTAGCAGCCTACATGTCCGTCTGCAGGAACAACCTGTATCCTTCAGTCGCCACACCGCACCAATCTCTCTCACCACTGACACTGCTCAGACAGGGAGCACCAAAAACGCATTATTAACCGTAAGGAAGCTCCTTATTACACTATCAGCGTAATATTAAGCAGATACTAAGATCACAAACGCAATCTGGCAAACGGTTGAGGTTTGATTTCATTCAGTATCATGACGTGCTCATGTATTTTTGGGGAGTTCTCAATCATAAGACATTCGCTGCATTGTTGCCAGTTTTTTTTACCGAAATCCGTCGCTGCTACGTTCTCTTTAGCAGCCTACATGTCCGTCTGCAGGAACAACCTGTATCCTTCAGTCGCCACACCGCACCAATCTCTCTCACCACTGACACTGCTCAGACAGGGAGCACCACTAACGCATTATTAACCGTAAGGAAGCTCCTTATTACACTATCAGCGTAATATTAAGCAGATACTAAGATCACAAACGCAATCTGGCAAACTGTTGAGGTTTGATTTCATTCAGTATCATGACGTGCTCATGTATTTTTGGGGAGTTCTCAATCATAAGACATTCGCTGCATTGTTGCCAGTTTTTTTTACCGAAATCCGTTGCTGTTACGTTCTCTTTAGCAGCCTACATGTCCGTCTGCAGGAACAACCTGTATCCTTCAGTCGCCACACCGCACCAATCTCTCTCACCACTGACACTGCTCAGACAGGGAGCACCACTAACGCATTATTAACCGTAAGGAAGCTCCTTATTACACTATCAGCGTAATATTAACAAGATACTAAGATCACAAACGCAATCTGGCAAACTGTTGAGGTTTGATTTCATTCAGTATCATGACGTGCTCATGTATTATTGGGGAGTTCTCAATCATAAGACATTCGCTGCATTGTTGCCAGTTTTTTTTTACCGAAATCCGTCGCTCCTACGTTCCCTATAGCAGCCTACATGTCCGTCTGCATGAACAACCTGTATCCTTCAGTCGCCACACCGCACCAATCTCTCTCACTACTGACACTGCTCAGACAGGGAGCACCACTAACGCATTATTAACCGTAAGGAAGCTCCTTATTACACTATCAGCGTAATACTAAGCAGATACTAAGATCACAAACGCAATCTGGCAAACTGTTGAAGTTTGATTTCATTCAGTATCATGACGTGCTCATGTATTTTTGGGGAGTTCTCAATCATAAGACATTCGCTGCATTGTTGCCAGTTTTTTTTTACCGAAATCCGTCGCTGCTACGTTCTCTTTAGCAGCCTACATGTCCGTCTGCAGGAACAACCTGTATCCTTCAGTCGCCACACCGCACCAATCTCTCTCACCACTGACACTGCACAGACAGGGAGCACCACTAACGCATTATGAACCGTAAGGATGCTCCTTATTACACTATCTGCGTAATATTAAGCAGACACTAAGATCACAAACGCAATCTGGCAAACTGTTGAGGTTTGATTTCATTCAGTATCATGACGTGCTCATGTATTTTTGGGGAGTTCTCAATCATAAGACATTCGCTGCATTGTTGCAAGTTTTTTTTACCGAAATCCATCGCTGCTACGTTCTCTTTAGCAGCCTACATGTCCGTCTGCAGGAACAACCTGTATCCTTCAATCGCCACACCGCACCAATCTCTCTCACCACTGACACTGCTCAGACAGGGAGCACCAAAATCGCATTATTAACCGTAAGGAAGCTCCTTATTACACTATCAGCGTAATATTAAGCAGATACTAAGATCACAAACGCAATCTGGCAAACTGTTGAGGTTTGATTTCATTCAGTATCATGACGTGCTCATGTATTTTTGGGGAGTTCTCAATCATAAGACATTCGCTGCATTGTTACCAGTTTTTTTTACCGAAATCCGTCGCTGCTACGTTCTCTTTAGCAGCCTACATGTCCGTCTGCAGAAACAACCTGTATCCTTCAGTCGCCACACCGCACCAATCTCTCTCACCACTGACACTGCTCAGACAGGGAGCACCACTAACGCATTATTAACCGTAAGGAAGCTCCTTATTACACTATCAGCGTAATATTAAGCAGATACTAAGATCACAAACGCAATCTGGCAAACTGTTGTGGTTTGATTTCACTCAGTATCATGACGTGCTCATGTATTTTTGGGGAGTTCTCAATCATAAGACATTCGCTGCATTGTTGCCAGTTTTTTTTACCGAAATCCGTCGCTGCTACGTTCTCTTTAGCAGCCTACATGTCCGTCTGCAGGAACAACCTGTATCCTTCAGTCGCCACACCGCACCAATATCTCTCACCACTGACACTGCTCAGACAGGGAGCACCACTAACGCATTATTAACCGTAAGGAAGCTCCTTATTACACTATCAGCGTAATATTAAGCTTATACTAAGGTCACAAACGCAATCTGGCAAACTGTTGAGGTTTGAATTCATTCAGTATCATGACGTGCTCATGTATTTTTGGGGAGTTCTCAATCATAAGAAATTCGCTGCATTGTTGCCAGTTTCTTTTACCGAAATCCGTCGCTGCTAAGTTCCCTATAGCAGCCTACATGTCCGTCTGCATGAACAACCTGTATCCTTCAGTCGCCACACCGCACCAATCTCTCTCACCACTGACACTGCTCAGACAGGGAGCACCACTAACGCATTATTAACCGTAAGGGAGCTCCTTATTACACTATCAGCGTAGTATTAACAAGATACTAAGATCACAAACGCAATCTGGCAAACTGTTGAGGTTTGATTTCTTTCATTATCATGACGTGCTCATGTATTTTTGGGGAGTTCTCAATCATAAGACATTCGCTGCATTGTTGCCAGTTTTTTTTACCGAAATCCGTCGCTGCTACGTTCTCTTTAGCAGCCTACATGTCCGTCTGCAGGAACAACCTGTATCCTTCAGTCGCCACACCGCACCAATCTCTCACACCACTGACACTGCTCAGACAGGGAGCACCACTAACGCATTATTAACCGTAAGGAAGCTCCTTATTACACTATCAGCGTAAAATTAAGCAGATACTAGGATCACAAACGCAATCTGGCAAACTGTTGAGGTTTGATTTCATTCAGTATCATGACGTGCTCATGTATTTTTGGGGAGTTCTCAATCATAAGACATTCGCTGCATTGTTGCCAGTTTTTTTTACCGAAATCCGTCGCAGCTACGTTCTCTTTAGCAGCCTACATGTCCGTCTGCAGGAACAACCTGTATTCTTCAGTCGCCACACCGCACTAATCTCTCTCACCACTGACACTGCTCAGACAGGGAGCACCACTAACGCATTATTAACCGTAAGGAAGCTCCTTATTACACTATCAGCGTAATATTAAGCAGATACTAAGATCACAAACGCAATCTGGCAAACTGTTGAGATTTGATTTCATTCAGTATCATGACGTGCTCATGTATTTTTGGGGAGTTCTCAATCATAAGACATTCGCTGCATTGTTGCCAGTTTTTTTTAACGCAATCCGTCGCTACTACGTTCTCTTTAGCAGCCTACATGTTTGTCTGCAGGAACAACCGGTATCCTTCAGTCGCCACACCGCACCAATCTCTCTCACCGCTGACACTGCTCAGGCAGGGAGCACCACTAACGCATTATTAACCGTAAGGAAGCTCCTTATTACACTATCAGCGTAATATTAAGCAGATACTAAGATCACAAACGCAATCTGGCAAACTGTTGAGGTTTGATTTCACTCAGTATCATGACGTGCTCATGTATTTTTGGGGAGTTCTCAATCATAAGACATTCGCTGCATTGTTGCCAGTTTTTTTTTTACCGAAATCCGCCGCTGCTACGTTCTCTATAGCGGCCTACATGTCCGTCTGCAGGAACAACCTGTATCCTTCAGTCGCCACACCGCACCAATCTCTCTCACCACTGACACTGCTCAGACAGGGAGCACCAAAAACGCATTATTAACCGTAAGGAAGCTCCTTATTACACTATCAGCGTAATATTAAGCAGATACTAAGATCACAAACGCAATCTGGCAAACTGTTGAGGTTTGATTTCATTCAGTATCATGACGTGCTCATGTATTTTTGGGGAGTTCTCAATCATAAGACATTCGCTGCATTGTTGCCAGTTTTTTTTACCGAAATCCGTCGCTGCTACGTTCTCTTTAGCAGCCTACATGTCCGTCTGCAGGAACAACCTGTATCCTTCAGTCGCCACACCGCACCAATCTCTCTCACCACTGACACTGCTCAGACAGGGAGCACCACTAACGCATTATTAACCGTAAGGAAGCTCCTTATTACACTATCAGCGTAATATTAAGCAGATACTAAGATCACAAACGCAATCTGGCAAACTGTTGAGGTTTGATTTCATTCAGTATCATGACGTGCTCATGTATTTTTGGGGAGTTCTCAATCATAAGACATTCGCTGCATTGTTGCCAGTTTTTTTTACCGAAATCCGTTGCTGTTACGTTCTCTTTAGCAGCCTACATGTCCGTCTGCAGGAACAACCTGTATCCTTCAGTCGCCACACCGCACCAATCTCTCTCACCACTGACACTGCTCAGACAGGGAGCACCACTAACGCATTATTAACCGTAAGGAAGCTCCTTATTACACTATCAGCGTAATATTAACAAGATACTAAGATCACAAACGCAATCTGGCAAACTGTTGAGGTTTGATTTCATTCAGTATCATGACGTGCTCATGTATTATTGGGGAGTTCTCAATCATAAGACATTCGCTGCATTGTTGCCAGTTTTTTTTTACCGATTCCGTCGCTCCTACGTTCCCTATAGCAGCCTACATGTCCGTCTGCATGAACAACCTGTATCCTTCAGTCGCCACACCGCACCAATCTCTCTCACTACTGACACTGCTCAGACAGGGAGCACCACTAACGCATTATTAACCGTAAGGAAGCTCCTTATTACACTATCAGCGTAATACTAAGCAGATACTAAGATCACAAACGCAATCTGGCAAACTGTTGAAGTTTGATTTCATTCAGTATCATGACGTGCTCATGTATTTTTGGGGAGTTCTCAATCATAAGACATTCGCTGCATTGTTGCCAGTTTTTTTTTACCGAAATCCGTCGCTCCTACGTTCCCTATAGCAGCCTACATGTCCGTCTGCATGAACAACCTGTATCCTTCAGTCGCCACACCGCACCAATCTCTCTCACCACTGACACTGCTCAGACAGGGAGCACCACTAATGCATTATTAACCGTAAGGGAGCTCCTTATTACACTATCAGCGTAGTATTAACAAGATACTAAGATCACAAACGCAATCTGGCAAACTGTTGAGGTTTGATTTCTTTCATTATCATGACGTGCTCATGTATTTTTGGGGAGTTCTCAATCATAAGACATTCGCTGCATTGTTGCCAGTTTTTTTTACCGAAATCCGTCGCTGCTACGTTCTCTTTAGCAGCCTACATGTCCGTCTGCAGGAACAACCTGTATCCTTCAGTCGCCACACCGCACCAATCTCTCACACCACTGACACTGCTCAGACAGGGAGCACCACTAACGCATTATTAACCGTAAGGAAGCTCCTTATTACACTATCAGCGTAAAATTAAGCAGATACTAGGATCACAAACGCAATCTGGCAAACTGTTGAGGTTTGATTTCATTCAGTATCATGACGTGCTCATGTATTTTTGGGGAGTTCTCAATCATAAGACATTCGCTGCATTGTTGCCAGTTTTTTTTACCGAAATCCGTCGCAGCTACGTTCTCTTTAGCAGCCTACATGTCCGTCTGCAGGAACAACCTGTATTCTTCAGTCGCCACACCGCACCAATCTCTCTCACCACTGACACTGCTCAGACAGGGAGCACCACTAACGCATTATTAACCGTAAGGAAGCTCCTTATTACACTATCAGCGTAATATTAAGCAGATACTAAGATCACAAACGCAATCTGGCAAACTGTTGAGATTTGATTTCATTCAGTATCATGACGTGCTCATGTATTTTTGGGGAGTTCTCAATCATAAGACATTCGCTGCATTGTTGCCAGTTTTTTTTAACGCAATCCGTCGCTACTACGTTCTCTTTAGCAGCCTACATGTTTGTCTGCAGGAACAACCGGTATCCTTCAGTCGCCACACCGCACCAATCTCTCTCACCGCTGACACTGCTCAGGCAGGGAGCACCACTAACGCATTATTAACCGTAAGGAAGCTCCTTATTACACTATCAGCGTAATATTAAGCAGATACTAAGATCACAAACGCAATCTGGCAAACTGTTGAGGTTTGATTTCACTCAGTATCATGACGTGCTCATGTATTTTTGGGGAGTTCTCAATCATATGACATTCGCTGCATTGTTGCCAGTTTTTTTTTTACCGAAATCCGCCGCTGCTACGTTCTCTATAGCGGCCTACATGTCCGTCTGCAGGAACAACCTGTATCCTTCAGTCGCCACACCGCACCAATCTCTCTCACCACTGACACTGCTCAGACAGGGAGCACCAAAAACGCATTATTAACCGTAAGGAAGCTCCTTATTACACTATCAGCGTAATATTAAGCAGATACTAAGATCACAAACGCAATCTGGCAAACTGTTGAGGTTTGATTTCATTCAGTATCATGACGTGCTCATGTATTTTTGGGGAGTTCTCAATCATAAGACATTCGCTGCATTGTTGCCAGTTTTTTTTACCGAAATCCGTCGCTGCTACGTTCTCTTTAGCAGCCTACATGTCCGTCTGCAGGAACAACCTGTATCCTTCAGTCGCCACACCGCACCAATCTCTCTCACCACTGACACTGCTCAGACAGGGAGCACCACTAACGCATTATTAACCGTAAGGAAGCTCCTTATTACACTATCAGCGTAATATTAAGCAGATACTAAGATCACAAACGCAATCTGGCAAACTGTTGAGGTTTGATTTCATTCAGTATCATGACGTGCTCATGCATTTTTGGGGAGTTCTCAATCATAAGACATTCGCTGCATTGTTGCCAGTTTTTTTTACCGAAATCCGTTGCTGTTACGTTCTCTTTAGCAGCCTACATGTCCGTCTGCAGGAACAACCTGTATCCTTCAGTCGCCACACCGCACCAATCTCTCTCACCACTGACACTGCTCAGACAGGGAGCACCACTAACGCATTATTAACCGTAAGGAAGCTCCTTATTACACTATCAGCGTAATATTAACAAGATACTAAGATCACAAACGCAATCTGGCAAACTGTTGAGGTTTGATTTCATTCAGTATCATGACGTGCTCATGTATTATTGGGGAGTTCTCAATCATAAGACATTCGCTGCATTGTTGCCAGTTTTTTTTTACCGAAATCCGTCGCTCCTACGTTCCCTATAGCAGCCTACATGTCCGTCTGCATGAACAACCTGTATCCTTCAGTCGCCACACCGCACCAATCTCTCTCACTACTGACACTGCTCAGACAGGGAGCACCACTAACGCATTATTAACCGTAAGGAAGCTCCTTATTACACTATCAGCGTAATACTAAGCAGATACTAAGATCACAAACGCAATCTGGCAAACTGTTGAAGTTTGATTTCATTCAGTATCATGACGTGCTCATGTATTTTTGGGGAGTTCTCAATCATAAGACATTCGCTGCATTGTTGCCAGTTTTTTTTTACCGAAATCCGTCGCTGCTACGTTCTCTTTAGCAGCCTACATTTCCGTCTGCAGGAACAACCTGTATCCTTCAGTCGCCACACCGCACCAATCTCTCTCACCACTGACACTGCACAGACAGGGAGCACCACTAACGCATTATGAACCGTAAGGATGCTCCTTATTACACTATCTGCGTAATATTAAGCAGACACTAAGATCACAAACGCAATCTGGCAAACTGTTGAGGTTTGATTTCATTCAGTATCATGACGTGCTCATGTATTTTTGGGGAGTTCTCAATCATAAGACATTCGCTGCATTGTTGCCAGTTTTTTTTACCGAAATCCATCGCTGCTACGTTCTCTTTAGCAGCCTACATGTCCGTCTGCAGGAACAACCTGTATCCTTCAATCGCCACACCGCACCAATCTCTCTCACCACTGACACTGCTCAGACAGGGAGCACCAAAATCGCATTATTAACCGTAAGGAAGCTCCTTATTACACTATCAGCGTAATATTAAGCAGATACTAAGATCACAAACGCAATCTGGCAAACTGTTGAGGTTTGATTTCATTCAGTATCATGACGTGCTCATGTATTTTTGGGGAGTTCTCAATCATAAGACATTCGCTGCATTGTTACCAGTTTTTTTTACCGAAATCCGTCGCTGCTACGTTCTCTTTAGCAGCCTACATGTCCGTCTGCAGAAACAACCTGTATCCTTCAGTCGCCACACCGCACCAATCTCTCTCACCACTGACACTGCTCAGACAGGGAGCACCACTAACGCATTATTAACCGTAAGGAAGCTCCTTATTACACTATCAGCGTAATATTAAGCAGATACTAAGATCACAAACGCAATCTGGCAAACTGTTGTGGTTTGATTTCATCCAGTAACATGACGTGCTCATGTATTTTCGGGGAGTTCTCATTCATAAGACATTCGCTGCATTGTTGCCAGTTTTTTTTACCGAAATCCGTCGCTGCTACGTTCTCTTTAGCAGCCTACATGTCCGTCTGCAGGAACAACCTGTATCCTTCAGTCGCCACACCGCACCAATATCTCTCACCACTGACACTGCTCAGACAGGGAGCACCACTAACGCATTATTAACCGTAAGGAAGCTCCTTATTACACTATAAGCGTAATATTAAGCAGATACTAAGATCACAAACGCAATCTGGCAAACTGTTGAGGTTTGATTTCATTCAGTATCATGACGTGCTCATGTATTTTTGGGGAGTTCTCATACATAAGACATTCGCTGCATTGTTGCCAGTTTTTTTTACCGAAATCCGTCGCTGCTACGTTCTCTTTAGCAGCCTACATGTCCGTCTGCAGGAACAACCGGTATCCTTCAGTCGCCACACCGCACCAATCTCTCACCGCTGACACTGCTCAGACAGGGAGCACCAAAACCGCATTATTAACCGTAAGGAAGCTCCTTATTACACTATCAGCGTAATATTAACCAGATACTAAGATCACAAACGCAATCTGGCAAACTGTTGAGGTTTGATTTCATTCAGTATCATGACGTGCTCATGTATTTTTGGGGAGTTCTCAATCATGAGACATTCGCTGCATTGTTGCCAGTTTTTTTTTGCCGAAATCCGTCGCTGCTACGTGCTCTTTAGCAGCCTACATGTCCGTCTGCAGGAACAACCGGTATCCTTCAGTCGCCACACCGCACCAATCTCTCTCACCGCTGACACTGCTCAGACAGGGAGCACCACTAACGCATTATTAACCGTAAGGAAGCTCCTTATTACACTATCAGCGTAATATTAAGCAGATACTAAGATCACAAACGCAATCTGGCAAACTGTTGAGGTTTGATTTCATTCAGTATCATGACGTGCTCATGTATTTTTGGGGAGTTCTCAATCATAAGACATTCGCTGCATTGTTGCAAGTTTTTTTTTTTACCGAAATCCGTCGCTGCTACGTTCTCTATAGCAGCCTACATGTCCGTCTGCAGGAACAACTTGTATACTTCAGTCGCCACACCGCACCAATCTCTCTCACCACTGACACTGCTCAGTCAGGCAGCACCACTAACGCATTATTAACCGTAAGGAAGCTCCTTATTACACTATCAGCGTAATATTAAGCAGATACTAAGATCACAAACGCAATCTGGCACACTGTTAAGGTTTGATTTCTTTCATTATCATGACGTGCTCATGTATTTTTGGGGAGTTCTCAATCATAAGAAATTCGCTGCATTGTTGCCAGTTTTTTTTACCGAAATCCGTCGCTGCTACGATCTTTTTAGCAGCCTACATGTCCGTCTGCAGGAACAACCTGTATCCTTCAGTCGCCACACCGCACCAATCTCTCTCACCACTGACACTGCTCAGACAGGGAGCACCACTAACGCATTTTTAACCGTAAGGAAGCTCCTTATTACACTGTCAGCGTAATATTAAGCAGATACTAAGATCACAAACGCAATCTGGCAAATTGTTGAGGTTTGATTTCATTCAGTATCATGACGTGCTCATGTATTTTTGGGGAGTTCTCAATCGTAAGACATTCGCTGCATTGTTGCCAGTTTTTTTTACCGAAATCCGTCGCTGCTACGTTCTCTTTAGCAGCCTACATGTCCGTCTGCAGGACCAACCTGTATCCTTCAGTCGCCACACCGCACCAATCTCTCTCACCACTGACACTGCTCAGACAGGGAGCACCAAAACCGCATTATTAACCGTAAGGAAGCTCCTTATTACACTATCAGCGTAATATTAACCAGATACTAAGATCACAAACGCAATCTGGCAAACTGTTGAGGTTTGATTTCTTTCATTATCATGACGTGCTCATGTATTTTTGGGGAGTTCTCAATCATAAGACATTCGCTGCATTGTTGCCAGTTTTTTTTACCGAAATCCGTCGCTGCTACGTTCTCTATAGCAGCCTACATGTCCGTCTGCAGGAACAACCTGTATCCTTCAGTTGCCACACCGCACCAATCTCTCTCACCACTGCACTGCTCAGACAGGGAGCACCAAAAACGCATTAATAACCGTAAGGAAGCTCCTTATTACACTATCAGCGTAATATTAACCAGATACTAAGATCACAAACGCAATCTGGCAAACTGATGAGGTTTGATTTCTTTCAGTATCATGTCGTGCTCATGTATTTTTGGGGAGTTCTCAATCATAAGACATTCGCTGCATTGTTGCCAGTTTTTTTTTACCGAAATCCGTCGCTGCTACGTTCTCTTTAGCAGCCTACATGTCCGACTGCAGGAACAACCTGTATCCTTCAGTCGCCACACCGCGGCAAACTCTCTCACCACTGACACTGCTCAGACAGGGAGCACCACTAACGCATTATTAACCGTAAGGAAGCTCCTTATTACACTATCAGCGTAATATTAAGCAGATACTAAGATCACAAACGCAATCTGGCAAATTGTTGAGATTTGATTTCATTCAGTATCATGACGTGCTCATGTATTTTTGGGGAGTTCTCAATCATAAGACATTCGCTGCATTGTTGCCAGTTTTTTTTTACCGAAATCCGTCGCTGCTACGTTCTCTTTAGCAGCCTACATGTCCGTCTGCAGGAACAACCTGTATCCTTCAGTCGCCACACCGCACCAATCTCTCTCACCGCTGACACTGCTCAGACAGGGAGCACCACTAACGCATTATTAACCGTAAGGAAGCTCCTTATTACACTATCAGCGTAATATTAAGCAGATACTAAGATCACAATCGCAATCTGGCAAACTGTTGAGGTTTGATTTCATTCAGTATCATGACGTGCTCGCGTATTTTTGGGGAGTTCCCAATCATAAGACATTCGCTGCATTGTTGCCAGTTTTTTTTACCGAAACCCGTCGCTGCTACGTTCTCCATAGCAGCCTACATGTCCGTCTGCATGAACAACCTGTATCCTTCAGTCGCCACACCGCACCAATCTCTCTCACCACTGACACTGCTCAGACAGGGAGCACCAAAAACGCATTATTAACCGTAAGGAAGCTCCTTATTACACTATCAGCGTAATATTAAGCAGATACTAAGATCACAAACGCAATCTGGCAAACTGTTGAGGTTTGATTTCTTTTATTATCATGACGTGCTCATGTATTTTTGGGGAGTTCTCAATCATAAGACATTCGCTGCATTGTTGCCAGTTTTTTTTTTTACCGAAATCCGTCGCTGCTACGTTCTCTATAGCAGCCTACATGTCCTTCTGCATGAACAACCTGTATCCTTCAGTCGCCACACCGCACCAATCTCTCTCACCACTGACACTGCTCAGACAGGGAGCACCAAAAACGCATTATTAACCGTAAGGAAGCTCCTTATTACACTATCAGCGTAATATTAAGCAGATGCTAAGATCACAAACGCAATCTGGCAAATTGTTGAGGTTTGATTTCATTCAGTATCATGACGTGCTCATGTATTTTTGGGGAGTTCTCAATCATAAGACATTCGCTGCATTGTTGCCAGTTTTTTTTACCGAAATCCGTCGCTGCTACGTTCTCTATAGCAGCCTACATGTCCGTCTGCAGGAACAACCTGTATCCTTCAGTCGCCACACCGCACCAATCTCTCTCACCACTGACACTGCTCAGACAGGGGGCACCAAAAACGCATTATTAACCGTAAGGAAGCTCCTTATTACACTAACAGCGTAATATTAACCAGATACTAAAATCACAAACGCAATCTGGCAAACTGTTGAGGTTTGATTTCTTTCATTATCATGACGTGCACAAGTATTTTTGGGGAGTTCTCAATCATAAGACATTCGCTGCATTGTTGCCAGTTTATTTTACCGAAATCCGTCGCTGCTACGTTCTCTATAGCAGCCTACATGTCCGTCTGCAGGAACAACCTGTATCCTTCAGTCGCCACACCGCACCAATCTCTCTCACCACTGACACTGCTCGGACAGGGAGCACCAAAAACGCATTATTAACCGTAAGGAAGCTCCTTATTACACTATCAGCGTAATAATAAGCAGATACTAAGATCACAAACGCAATCTGGCAAACTGTTGAGGTTTGATTTCTTTCATTATCATGACGTGCTCATGTATTTTTGGGGAGTTCTCAATCATAAGACATTCGCTGCATTGTTGCCAGTTTTTTTTACCGAAATCCGTCGCTGCTACGTTCTCTATAGCAGCCTACATGTCCGTCTGCATGAACAACCTGTATCCTTCAGTCGCCACACCGCACCAATCTCTCTCACCACTGACACTGCTCAGACAGGGAGCACCAAAAACGCATTATTAACCGTAAGGAAGCTCCTAATTACACTATCAGCGTAATATTAAGCAGATACTAAGATCACAAACGCAATCTGGCAAATAGTTGAGGTTTGATTTCATTCAGTATCATGACGTGCTCATGTATTTTTGGGGAGTTCTCAATCATAAGACATTCGCTGCATTGTTGCCAGTTTTTTTTACCGAAATCCGTCGCTGCTACGTTCTCTTTAGCAGCCTGCATGTCCGTCTGCAGGAACAACCTGTATCCTTCAGTCGCCACACCGCACCAATCTCTCTCACCACTGACACTGCTCAGACAGGGAGCACCATTAACGCATTATTAACCGTAAGAAAGCTCCTTATTACACTATCAGCGTAATATTAAGCAGATACTAAGATCACAAACGCAATCTGGCAAACTGTTGAGGTTAGATTACATTCAGTATCATGACGTGCTCATGTATTTTTGGGGAGTTCTCAATCATAAGACATTCGCTGCATTGTTGCCAGTTTTTTTTTACCGAAATCCGTCGCTGCTACGTTCTCTTTAGCAGCCTACATGTCCGTCTGCAGGAACAACCTGTATCCTTCAGTCGCCACACCGCACCAATCTCTCTCACCGCTGACACTGCTCAGACAGGGAGCACCACTAACGCATTATTAACCGTAAGGAAGCTCCTTATTACACTATCAGCGTAATATTAAGCAGATACTAAGATCACAAACGCAATCTGGCAAACTGTTGAGGTTTGATTTCATTCAGTATCATGACGTGCTCATGTATTTTTGGGGAGTTCTCAATCATAAGACATTCGCTGCATTGTTGCCAGTTTTTTTTTTACCGAAATCCGTCGCTGCTACGATCTCTTTAGCAGCCTACATGTCCGTCTGCAGGAACAACCTGTATCCTTCAATCGCCACACCGCACCAATCGCTCTCACCACTGACACTGCTCAGACAGGGAGCACCAAAATCGCATTATTAACCGTAAGGAAGCTCCTTATTACACTATCAGCGTAATATTAAGCAGATACTAAGATCACAAACGCAATCTGGCAAACTGTTGAGGTTTGATTTCATTCAGTATCATGACGTGCTCATGTATTTTTGGGGAGTTCTCAATCATAAGACATTCGCTGCATTGTTACCAGTTTTTTTTACCGAAATCCGTCGCTGCTACGTTCTCTTTAGCAGCCTACATGTCCGTCTGCAGAAACAACCTGTATCCTTCAGTCGCCACACCGCACCAATCTCTCTCACCACTGACACTGCTCAGACAGGGAGCACCACTAACGCATTATTAACCGTAAGGAAGCTCCTTATTACACTATCAGCGTAATATTAAGCAGATACTAAGATCACAAACGCAATCTGGCAAACTGTTGTGGTTTGATTTCATCCAGTAACATGACGTGCTCATGTATTTTCGGGGAGTTCTCATTCATAAGACATTCGCTGCATTGTTGCCAGTTTTTTTTACCGAAATCCGTCGCTGCTACGTTCTCTTTAGCAGCCTACATGTCCGTCTGCAGGAACAACCTGTATCCTTCAGTCGCCACACCGCACCAATATCTCTCACCACTGACACTGCTCAGACAGGGAGCACCACTAACGCATTATTAACCGTAAGGAAGCTCCTTATTACACTATCAGCGTAATATTAAGCAGATACTAAGGTCACAAACGCAATCTGGCAAACTGTTGAGGTTTGAATTCATTCAGTATCATGACGTGCTCATGTATTTTTGGGGAGTTCTCAATCATAAGACATTCGCTGCATTGTTGCCAGTTTCTTTTACCGAAATCCGTCGCTGCTAAGTTCCCTATAGCAGCCTACATGTCCGTCTGCATGAACAACCTGTATCCTTCAGTCGCCACACCGCACCAATCTCTCTCACCACTGACACTGCTCAGACAGGGAGCACCACTAACGCATTGTTAACCGTAAGGGAGCTCCTTATTACACTATCAGCGTAGTATTAACAAGATACTAAGATCACAAACGCAATCTGGCAAACTGTTGAGGTTTGATTTCTTTCATTATCATGACGTGCTCATGTATTTTTGGGGAGTTCTCAATCATAAGACATTCGCTGCATTGTTGCCAGGTTTTTTTACCGAAATCCGTCGCTGCTACGTTCTCTTTAGCAGCCTACATGTCCGTCTGCAGGAACAACCTGTATCCTTCAGTCGCCACACCGCACCAATCTCTCACACCACTGACACTGCTCAGACAGGGAGCACCACTAACGCATTATTAACCGTAAGGAAGTTCCTTATTACACTATCAGCGTAAAATTAAGCAGATACTAGGATCGCAAACTTAATCTGGCAAACTGTTGAGGTTTGATTTCATTCAGTATCATGACGTGCTCATGTATTTTTGGGGAGTTCTCAATCATAAGACATTCGCTGCATTGTTGCCAGTTTTTTTTACCGAAATCCGTCGCAGCTACGTTCTCTTTAGCAGCCTACATGTCCGTCTGCAGGAACAACCTGTATTCTTCAGTCGCCACACCGCACCAATCTCTCTCACCACTGACACTGCTCAGACAGGGAGCACCACTAACGCATTATTAACCGTAAGGAAGCTCCTTATTACACTATCAGCGTAATATTAAGCAGATACTAAGATCACAAACGCAATCTGGCAAACTGTTGAGATTTGATTTCATTCAGTATCATGACGTGCTCATGTATTTTTGGGGAGTTCTCAATCATAAGACATTCGCTGCATTGTTGCCAGTTTTTTTTAACGCAATCCGTCGCTACTACGTTCTCTATAGCGGCCTACATGTCCGTCTGCAGGAACAACCTGTATCCTTCAGTCGCCACACCGCACCAATCTCTCTCACCACTGACACTGCTCAGACAGGGAGCACCAAAAACGCATTATTAACCGTAAGGAAGCTCCTTATTACACTATAAGCGTAATATTAAGCAGATACTAAGATCACAAACGCAATCTGGCAAACTGTTAAGGTTTGATTTCATTCAGTATCATGACGTGCTCATGTATTTTTGGGGAGTTCTCATACATAAGACATTCGCTGCATTGTTGCCAGTTTTTTTTACCGAAATCCGTCGCTGCTACGTTCTCTTTAGCAGCCTACATGTCCGTCTGCAGGAACAACCGGTATCCTTCAGTCGCCACACCGCACCAATCTCTCACCGCTGACACTGCTCAGACAGGGAGCACCAAAACCGCATTATTAACCGTAAGGAAGCTCCTTATTACACTATCAGCGTAATATTAAGCAGATACTAAGATCACAAACGCAATCTGGCAAACTGTTGAGGTTTGATTTCATTCAGTATCATGACGTGCTCATGTATTTTTGGGGAGTTCTCAATCATAAGACATTCGCTGCATTGTTGCCAGTTTTTTTTTACCGAAATCCGTCGCTGCTACGTTCTCTTTAGCAGCCTACATGTCCGTCTGCAGGAACAACCGGTATCCTTCAGTCGCCACACCGCACCAATCTCTCTCACCGCTGACACTGCTCAGACAGGGAGCACCACTAACGCATTATTAACCGTAAGGAAGCTCCTTATTACACTATCAGCGTAATATTAAGCAGATACTAAGATCACAAACGCAATCTGGCAAACTGTTGAGGTTTGATTTCATTCAGTATCATGACGTGCTCATGTATTTTTGGGGAGTTCTCAATCATAAGACATTCGCTGCATTGTTGCCAGTTTTTTTTTTTACCGAAATCCGTCGCTGCTACGTTCTCTATAGCAGCCTACATGTCCGTCTGCAGGAACAACCGGTATCCTTCAGTCACCACACCGCACCAATCTCTCTCACCACTGACACTGCTCAGTCAGGCAGCACCACTAACGCATTATTAACCGTAAGGAAGCTCCTTATTACACTATCAGCGTAATATTAAGCAGATACTAAGATCACAAACGCAATCTGGCAAACTGTTGAGGTTTGATTTCATTCAGTATCATGACGTGCTCATGTATTTTTGGGGAGTTCTCAATCATAAGACATTCGCTGCATTGTTGCCAGTTTTTTTTTTTACCGAAATCCGTCGCTGCTACGTTCTCTATAGCAGCCTACATGTCCGTCTGCAGGAACAACCTGTATCCTTCAGTCGCCACACCGCACCAATCTCTCTCAGCACTGACACTGCTCAGTCAGGCAGCACCACTAACGCATTATTAACCGTAAGGAAGCTCCTTATTACACTATCAGCGTAATATTAAGCAGATACTAAGATCACAAACGCAATCTGGCACACTGTTAAGGTTTGATTTCTTTCATTATCATGACGTGCTCATGTATTTTTGGGGAGTTCTCAATCATAAGACATTCGCTGCATTGTTGCCAGTTTTTTTTTACCGAAATCCGTCGCTGCTACGATCTTTTTAGCAGCCTACATGTCCGTCTGCAGGAACAACCTGTATCCTTCAGTCGCCACACCGCACCAATCTCTCTCAGCACTGACACTGCTCAGTCAGGCAGCACCACTAACGCATTATTAACCGTAAGGAAGCTCCTTATTACACTATCAGCGTAATATTAAGCAGATACTAAGATCACAAACGCAATCTGGCACACTGTTAAGGTTTGATTTCTTTCATTATCATGACGTGCTCATGTATTTTTGGGGAGTTCTCAATCATAAGACATTCGCTGCATTGTTGCCAGTTTTTTTTTACCGAAATCCGTCGCTGCTACGATCTTTTTAGCAGCCTACATGTCCGTCTGCAGGAACAACCTGTATCCTTCAGTCGCCACACCGCACCAATCTCTCTCAGCACTGACACTGCTCAGTCAGGCAGCACCACTAACGCATTATTAACCGTAAGGAAGCTCCTTATTACACTATCAGCGTAATATTAAGCAGATACTAAGATCACAAACGCAATCTGGCACACTGTTAAGGTTTGATTTCTTTCATTATCATGACGTGCTCATGTATTTTTGGGGAGTTCTCAATCATAAGACATTCGCTGCATTGTTGCCAGTTTTTTTTTACCGAAATCCGTCGCTGCTACGATCTTTTTAGCAGCCTACATGTCCGTCTGCAGGAACAACCTGTATCCTTCAGTCGCCACACCGCACCAATCTCTCTCAGCACTGACACTGCTCAGTCAGGCAGCACCACTAACGCATTATTAACCGTAAGGAAGCTCCTTATTACACTATCAGCGTAATATTAAGCAGATACTAAGATCACAAACGCAATCTGGCACACTGTTAAGGTTTGATTTCTTTCATTATCATGACGTGCTCATGTATTTTTGGGGAGTTCTCAATCATAAGACATTCGCTGCATTGTTGCCAGTTTTTTTTTACCGAAATCCGTCGCTGCTACGATCTTTTTAGCAGCCTACATGTCCGTCTGCAGGAACAACCTGTATCCTTCAGTCGCCACACCGCACCAATCTCTCTCACCACTGACACTGCTCAGTCAGGCAGCACCACTAACGCATTATTAACCGTAAGGAAGCTCCTTATTACACTATCAGCGTAATATTAAGCAGATACTAAGATCACAAACGCAATCTGGCAAACTGTTGAGGTTTGATTTCATTCAGTATCATGACGTGCTCATGTATTTTTGGGGAGTTCTCAATCATAAGACATTCGCTGCATTGTTGCCAGTTTTTTTTTACCGAAATCCGTCGCTGCTACGTTCTCTATAGCAGCCTACATGTCCGTCTGCAGGAACAACCTGTATCCTTCAGACGCCACACCGCACCAATCTCTCTCACCACTGACACTGCTCAGTCAGGCAGCACCACTAACGCATTATTAACCGTAAGGAAGCTCCTTATTACACTATCAGCGTAATATTAAGCAGATACTAAGATCACAAACGCAATCTGGCAAACTGTTAAGGTTTGATTTCATTCAGTATCATGACGTGCTCATGTATTTTTGGGGAGTTCTCAATCATAAGACATTCGCTGCATTGTTGCCAGTTTTTTTTTTTACCGAAATCCGTCGCTGCTACGTTCTCTATAGCAGCCTACATGTCCGTCTGCAGGAACAACCTGTATCCTTCAGTCGCCACACCGCACCAATCTCTCTCAGCACTGACACTGCTCAGTCAGGCAGCACCACTAACGCATTATTAACCGTAAGGAAGCTCCTTATTACACTATCAGCGTAATATTAAGCAGATACTAAGATCACAAACGCAATCTGGCACACTGTTAAGGTTTGATTTCTTTCATTATCATGACGTGCTCATGTATTTTTGGGGAGTTCTCAATCATAAGACATTCGCTGCATTGTTGCCAGTTTTTTTTTACCGAAATCCGTCGCTGCTACGATCTTTTTAGCAGCCTACATGTCCGTCTGCAGGAACAACCTGTATCCTTCAGTCGCCACACCGCACCAATCTCTCTCAGCACTGACACTGCTCAGTCAGGCAGCACCACTAACGCATTATTAACCGTAAGGAAGCTCCTTATTACACTATCAGCGTAATATTAAGCAGATACTAAGATCACAAACGCAATCTGGCACACTGTTAAGGTTTGATTTCTTTCATTATCATGACGTGCTCATGTATTTTTGGGGAGTTCTCAATCATAAGACATTCGCTGCATTGTTGCCAGTTTTTTTTTACCGAAATCCGTCGCTGCTACGATCTTTTTAGCAGCCTACATGTCCGTCTGCAGGAACAACCTGTATCCTTCAGTCGCCACACCGCACCAATCTCTCTCACCACTGACACTGCTCAGTCAGGCAGCACCACTAACGCATTATTAACCGTAAGGAAGCTCCTTATTACACTATCAGCGTAATATTAAGCAGATACTAAGATCACAAACGCAATCTGGCAAACTGTTGAGGTTTGATTTCATTCAGTATCATGACGTGCTCATGTATTTTTGGGGAGTTCTCAATCATAAGACATTCGCTGCATTGTTGCCAGTTTTTTTTTACCGAAATCCGTCGCTGCTACGTTCTCTATAGCAGCCTACATGTCCGTCTGCAGGAACAACCTGTATCCTTCAGACGCCACACCGCACCAATCTCTCTCAGCACTGACACTGCTCAGTCAGGCAGCACCACTAACGCATTATTAACCGTAAGGAAGCTCCTTATTACACTATCAGCGTAATATTAAGCAGATACTAAGATCACAAACGCAATCTGGCAAACTGTTAAGGTTTGATTTCATTCAGTATCATGACGTGCTCATGTATTTTTGGGGAGTTCTCAATCATAAGACATTCGCTGCATTGTTGCCAGTTTTTTTTTACCGAAATCCGTCGCTGCTACGTTCTCTATAGCAGCCTACATGTCCGTCTGCAGGAACAACCTGTATCCTTCAGACGCCACACCGCACCAATCTCTCTCAGCACTGACACTGCTCAGTCAGGCAGCACCACTAACGCATTATTAACCGTAAGGAAGCTCCTTATTACACTATCAGCGTAATATTAAGCAGATACTAAGATCACAAACGCAATCTGGCAAACTGTTGAGGTTTGATTTCATTCAGTATCATGACGTGCTCATGTATTTTTGGGGAGTTCTCAATCATAAGACATTCGCTGCATTGTTGCCAGTTTTTTTTTACCGAAATCCGTCGCTGCTACGTTCTCTATAGCAGCCTACATGTCCGTCTGCAGGAACAACCTGTATCCTTCAGACGCCACACCGCACCAATCTCTCTCAGCACTGACACTGCTCAGTCAGGCAGCACCACTAACGCATTATTAACCGTAAGGAAGCTCCTTATTACACTATCAGCGTAATATTAAGCAGATACTAAGATCACAAACGCAATCTGGCAAACTGTTGAGGTTTGATTTCATTCAGTATCATGACGTGCTCATGTATTTTTGGGGAGTTCTCAATCATAAGACATTCGCTGCATTGTTGCCAGTTTTTTTTTACCGAAATCCGTCGCTGCTACGTTCTCTATAGCAGCCTACATGTCCGTCTGCAGGAACAACCTGTATCCTTCAGACGCCACACCGCACCAATCTCTCTCAGCACTGACACTGCTCAGTCAGGCAGCACCACTAACGCATTATTAACCGTAAGGAAGCTCCTTATTACACTATCAGCGTAATATTAAGCAGATACTAAGATCACAAACGCAATCTGGCAAACTGTTAAGGTTTGATTTCATTCAGTATCATGACGTGCTCATGTATTTTTGGGGAGTTCTCAATCATAAGACATTCGCTGCATTGTTGCCAGTTTTTTTTTACCGAAATCCGTCGCTGCTACGTTCTCTATAGCAGCCTACATGTCCGTCTGCAGGAACAACCTGTATCCTTCAGACGCCACACCGCACCAATCTCTCTCAGCACTGACACTGCTCAGTCAGGCAGCACCACTAACGCATTATTAACCGTAAGGAAGCTCCTTATTACACTATCAGCGTAATATTAAGCAGATACTAAGATCACAAACGCAATCTGGCAAACTGTTGAGGTTTGATTTCATTCAGTATCATGACGTGCTCATGTATTTTTGGGGAGTTCTCAATCATAAGACATTCGCTGCATTGTTGCCAGTTTTTTTTTACCGAAATCCGTCGCTGCTACGTTCTCTATAGCAGCCTACATGTCCGTCTGCAGGAACAACCTGTATCCTTCAGACGCCACACCGCACCAATCTCTCTCACCACTGACACTGCTCAGTCAGGCAGCACCACTAACGCATTATTAACCGTAAGGAAGCTCCTTATTACACTATCAGCGTAATATTAAGCAGATACTAAGATCACAAACGCAATCTGGCAAACTGTTGAGGTTTGATTTCATTCAGTATCATGACGTGCTCATGTATTTTTGGGGAGTTCTCAATCATAAGACATTCGCTGCATTGTTGCCAGTTTTTTTTTACCGAAATCCGTCGCTGCTACGTTCTCTATAGCAGCCTACATGTCCGTCTGCAGGAACAACCTGTATCCTTCAGACGCCACACCGCACCAATCTCTCTCAGCACTGACACTGCTCAGTCAGGCAGCACCACTAACGCATTATTAACCGTAAGGAAGCTCCTTATTACACTATCAGCGTAATATTAAGCAGATACTAAGATCACAAACGCAATCTGGCAAACTGTTAAGGTTTGATTTCATTCAGTATCATGACGTGCTCATGTATTTTTGGGGAGTTCTCAATCATAAGACATTCGCTGCATTGTTGCCAGTTTTTTTTTACCGAAATCCGTCGCTGCTACGTTCTCTATAGCAGCCTACATGTCCGTCTGCAGGAACAACCTGTATCCTTCAGACGCCACACCGCACCAATCTCTCTCAGCACTGACACTGCTCAGTCAGGCAGCACCACTAACGCATTATTAACCGTAAGGAAGCTCCTTATTACACTATCAGCGTAATATTAAGCAGATACTAAGATCACAAACGCAATCTGGCAAACTGTTAAGGTTTGATTTCATTCAGTATCATGACGTGCTCATGTATTTTTGGGGAGTTCTCAATCATAAGACATTCGCTGCATTGTTGCCAGTTTTTTTTTACCGAAATCCGTCGCTGCTACGTTCTCTATAGCAGCCTACATGTCCGTCTGCAGGAACAACCTGTATCCTTCAGACGCCACACCGCACCAATCTCTCTCAGCACTGACACTGCTCAGTCAGGCAGCACCACTAACGCATTATTAACCGTAAGGAAGCTCCTTATTACACTATCAGCGTAATATTAAGCAGATACTAAGATCACAAACGCAATCTGGCAAACTGTTGAGGTTTGATTTCATTCAGTATCATGACGTGCTCATGTATTTTTGGGGAGTTCTCAATTATAAGACATTCGCTGCATTGTTGCCAGTTTTTTTTTACCGAAATCCGTCGCTGCTACGTTCTCTATAGCAGCCTACATGTCCGTCTGCAGGAACAACCTGTATCCTTCAGTCGCCACACCGCACCAATCTCTCTCAGCACTGACACTGCTCAGTCAGGCAGCACCACTAACGCATTATTAACCGTAAGGAAGCTCCTTATTACACTATCAGCGTAATATTAAGCAGATACTAAGATCACAAACGCAATCTGGCAAACTGTTGAGGTTTGATTTCATTCAGTATCATGACGTGCTCATGTATTTTTGGGGAGTTCTCAATCATAAGACATTCGCTGCATTGTTGCCAGTTTTTTTTTACCGAAATCCGTCGCTGCTACGTTCTCTATAGCAGCCTACATGTCCGTCTGCAGGAACAACCTGTATCCTTCAGACGCCACACCGCACCAATCTCTCTCAGCACTGACACTGCTCAGTCAGGCAGCACCACTAACGCATTATTAACCGTAAGGAAGCTCCTTATTACACTATCAGCGTAATATTAAGCAGATACTAAGATCACAAACGCAATCTGGCACACTGTTAAGGTTTGATTTCTTTCATTATCATGACGTGCTCATGTATTTTTGGGGAGTTCTCAATCATAAGACATTCGCTGCATTGTTGCCAGTTTTTTTTTACCGAAATCCGTCGCTGCTACGATCTTTTTAGCAGCCTACATGTCCGTCTGCAGGAACAACCTGTATCCTTCAGTCGCCACACCGCACCAATCTCTCTCAGCACTGACACTGCTCAGTCAGGCAGCACCACTAACGCATTATTAACCGTAAGGAAGCTCCTTATTACACTATCAGCGTAATATTAAGCAGATACTAAGATCACAAACGCAATCTGGCACACTGTTAAGGTTTGATTTCTTTCATTATCATGACGTGCTCATGTATTTTTGGGGAGTTCTCAATCATAAGACATTCGCTGCATTGTTGCCAGTTTTTTTTTACCGAAATCCGTCGCTGCTACGATCTTTTTAGCAGCCTACATGTCCGTCTGCAGGAACAACCTGTATCCTTCAGTCGCCACACCGCACCAATCTCTCTCAGCACTGACACTGCTCAGTCAGGCAGCACCACTAACGCATTATTAACCGTAAGGAAGCTCCTTATTACACTATCAGCGTAATATTAAGCAGATACTAAGATCACAAACGCAATCTGGCACACTGTTAAGGTTTGATTTCTTTCATTATCATGACGTGCTCATGTATTTTTGGGGAGTTCTCAATCATAAGACATTCGCTGCATTGTTGCCAGTTTTTTTTTACCGAAATCCGTCGCTGCTACGATCTTTTTAGCAGCCTACATGTCCGTCTGCAGGAACAACCTGTATCCTTCAGTCGCCACACCGCACCAATCTCTCTCAGCACTGACACTGCTCAGTCAGGCAGCACCACTAACGCATTATTAACCGTAAGGAAGCTCCTTATTACACTATCAGCGTAATATTAAGCAGATACTAAGATCACAAACGCAATCTGGCAAACTGTTGAGGTTTGATTTCATTCAGTATCATGACGTGCTCATGTATTTTTGGGGAGTTCTCAATCATAAGACATTCGCTGCATTGTTGCCAGTTTTTTTTTACCGAAATCCGTCGCTGCTACGATCTTTTTAGCAGCCTACATGTCCGTCTGCAGGAACAACCTGTATCCTTCAGTCGCCACACCGCACCAATCTCTCTCAGCACTGACACTGCTCAGTCAGGCAGCACCACTAACGCATTATTAACCGTAAGGAAGCTCCTTATTACACTATCAGCGTAATATTAAGCAGATACTAAGATCACAAACGCAATCTGGCACACTGTTAAGGTTTGATTTCTTTCATTATCATGACGTGCTCATGTATTTTTGGGGAGTTCTCAATCATAAGACATTCGCTGCATTGTTGCCAGTTTTTTTTTACCGAAATCCGTCGCTGCTACGATCTTTTTAGCAGCCTACATGTCCGTCTGCAGGAACAACCTGTATCCTTCAGTCGCCACACCGCACCAATCTCTCTCACCACTGACACTGCTCAGACAGGGAGCACCACTAACGCATTTTTAACCGTAAGGAAGCTCCTTATTACACTGTCAGCGTAATATTAAGCAGATACTAAGATCACAAACGCAATCTGGCAAATTGTTGAGGTTTGATTTCATTCAGTATCATGACGTGCTCATGTATTTTTGGGGAGTTCTCAATCATAAGACATTCGCTGCATTGTTGCCAGTTTTTTTTACCGAAATCCGTCGCTGCTACGTTCTCTTTAGCAGCCTACATGTCCGTCTGCAGGACCAACCTGTATCCTTCAGTCGCCACACCGCACCAATCTCTCTCACCACTGACACTGCTCAGACAGGGAGCACCAAAACCGCATTATTAACCGTAAGGAAGCTCCTTATTACACTATCAGCGTAATATTAACCAGATACTAAGATCACAAACGCAATCTGGCAAACTGTTGAGGTTTGATTTCTTTCATTATCATGACGTGCTCATGTATTTTTGTGGAGTTCTCAATCATAAGACATTCGCTGCATTGTTGCCAGTTTTTTTTACCGAAATCCGTCGCTGCTACGTTCTCTATAGCAGCCTACATGTCCGTCTGCAGGAACAACCTGTATCCTTCAGTTGCCACACCGCACCAATCTCTCTCACCACTGACACTGCTCAGACAGGGAGCACCAAAAACGCATTAATAACCGTAAGGAAGCTCCTTATTACACTATCAGCGTAATATTAACCAGATACTAAGATCACAAACGCAATCTGGCAAACTGATGAGGTTTGATTTCTTTCAGTATCATGACGTGCTCATGTATTTTTGGGGAGTTCTCAATCATAAGACATTCGCTGCATTGTTGCCAGTTTTTTTTTACCGAAATCCGTCGCTGCTACGTTCTCTTTAGCAGCCTACATGTCCGACTGCAGGAACAACCTGTATCCTTCAGTCGCCACACCGCGGCAAACTCTCTCACCACTGACACTGCTCAGACAGGGAGCACCACTAACGCATTATTAACCGTAAGGAAGCTCCTTATTACACTATCAGCGTAATATTAAGCAGATACTAAGATCACAAACGCAATCTGGCAAATTGTTGAGGTTTGATTTCATTCAGTATCATGACGTGCTCATGTATTTTTGGGGAGTTCTCAATCATAAGACATTCGCTGCATTGTTGCCAGTTTTTTTTACCGAAATCCGTCGCTGCTACGTTCTCTTTAGCAGCCTACATGTCCGTCTGCAGGAACAACCTGTATCCTTCAGTCGCCACACCGCACCAATCTCTCTCACCGCTGACACTGCTCAGACAGGGAGCACCACTAACGCATTATTAACCGTAAGGAAGCTCCTTATTACACTATCAGCGTAATATTAAGCAGATACTAAGATCACAATCGCAATCTGGCAAACTGTTGAGGTTTGATTTCATTCAGTATCATGACGTGCTCGTGTATTTTTGGGGAGTTCACAATCATAAGACATTCGCTGCATTGTTGCCAGTTTTTTTTACCGAAACCCGTCGCTGCTACGTTCTCCATAGCAGCCTACATGTCCGTCTGCATGAACAACCTGTATCCTTTAGTCGCCACACCGCACCAATCTCTCTCACCACTGACACTGCTCAGACAGGGAGCACCAAAAACGCATTATTAACCGTAAGGAAGCTCCTTATTACACTATCAGCGTAATATTAAGCAGATACTAAGATCACAAACGCAATCTGGCAAACTGTTGAGGTTTGATTTCTTTTATTATCATGACGTGCTCATGTATTTTTGGGGAGTTCTCAATCATAAGACATTCGCTGCATTGTTGCCAGTTTTTTTTTTACCGAAATCCGTCGCTGCTACGTTCTCTATAGCAGCCTACATGTCCTTCTGCATGAACAACCTGTATCCTTCAGTCGCCACACCGCACCAATCTCTCTCACCACTGACACTGCTCAGACAGGGAGCACCAAAAACGCATTATTAACCGTAAGGAAGCTCCTTATTACACTATCAGCGTAATATTAAGCAGATGCTAAGATCACAAACGCAATCTGGCAAATTGTTGAGGTTTGATTTCATTCAGTATCATGACGTGCTCATGTATTTTTGGGGAGTTCTCAATCATAAGGCATTCGCTGCATTGTTGCCAGTTTTTTTTACCGAAATCCGTCGCTGCTACGTTCTCTATAGCAGCCTACATGTCCGTCTGCAGGAACAACCTGGATCCTTCAGTCGCCACACCGCACCAATCTCTCTCACCACTGACACTGCTCAGACAGGGAGCACCAAAAACGCATTATTAACCGTAAGGAAGCTCCTTATTACACTAACAGCGTAATATTAACCAGATACTAAAATCACAAACGCAATCTGGCAAACTGTTGAGGTTTGATTTCTTTCATTATCATGACGTGCTCATGTATTTTTGGGGAGTTCTCAATCATAAGACATTCGCTGCATTGTTGCCAGTTTTTTTTACCGAAATCCGTCGCTGCTACGTTCTCTATAGCAGCCTACATGTCCGTCTGCAGGAACAACCTGTATCCTTCAGTCGCCACACCGCACCAATCTCTCTCACCACTGACACTGCTCGGACAGGGAGCACCAAAAACGCATTATTAACCGTAAGGAAGCTCCTTATTACACTATCAGCGTAATAATAAGCAGATACTAAGATCACAAACGCAATCTGGCAAACTGTTGAGGTTTGATTTCTTTCATTATCATGACGTGCTCATGTATTTTTGAGGAGTTCTCAATCATAAGACATTCGCTGCATTGTTGCCAGTTTTTTTTACCGAAATCCGTCGCTGCTACGTTCTCTATAGCAGCCTACATGTCCGTCTGCAGGAACAACTTGTATACTTCAGTCGCCACACCGCACCAATCTCTCTCACCACTGACACTGCTCAGTCAGGCAGCACCACTAACGCATTATTAACGGTAAGGAAGCTCCTTATTACACTATCAGCGTAATATTAAGCAGATACTAAGATCACAAACGCAATCTGGCACACTGTTAAGGTTTGATTTCTTTCATTATCATGACGTGCTCATGTATTTTTGGGGAGTTCTCAATCATAAGACATTCGCTGCATTGTTGCCAGTTTTTTTTACCGAAATCCGTCGCTGCTACGATCTTTTTAGCAGCCTACATGTCCGTCTGCAGGAACAACCTGTATCCTTCAGTCGCCACACCGCACCAATCTCTCTCACCACTGACACTGCTCAGACAGGGAGCACCACTAACGCATTTTTAACCGTAAGGAAGCTCCTTATTACACTGTCAGCGTAATATTAAGCAGATACTAAGATCACAAACGCAATCTGGCAAATTGTTGAGGTTTGATTTCATTCAGTATCATGACGTGCTCATGTATTTTTGGGGAGTTCTCAATCATAAGACATTCGCTGCATTGTTGCCAGTTTTTTTTACCGAAATCCGTCGCTGCTACGTTCTCTTTAGCAGCCTACATGTCCGTCTGCAGGACCAACCTGTATCCTTCAGTCGCCACACCGCACCAATCTCTCTCACCACTGACACTGCTCAGACAGGGAGCACCAAAACCGCATTATTAACCGTAAGGAAGCTCCTTATTACACTATCAGCGTAATATTAACCAGATACTAAGATCACAAACGCAATCTGGCAAACTGTTGAGGTTTGATTTCTTTCATTATCATGACGTGCTCATGTATTTTTGGGGAGTTCTCAATCATAAGACATTCGCTGCATTGTTGCCAGTTTTTTTTACCGAAATCCGTCGCTGCTACGTTCTCTATAGCAGCCTACATGTCCGTCTGCAGGAACAACCTGTATCCTTCAGTTGCCACACCGCACCAATCTCTCTCACCACTGACACTGCTCAGACAGGGAGCACCAAAAACGCATTAATAACCGTAAGGAAGCTCCTTATTACACTATCAGCGTAATATTAACCAGATACTAAGATCACAAACGCAATCTGGCAAACTGATGAGGTTTGATTTCTTTCAGTATCATGACGTGCTCATGTATTTTTGGGGAGTTCTCAATCATAAGACATTCGCTGCATTGTTGCCAGTTTTTTTTTACCGAAATCCGTCGCTGCTACGTTCTCTTTAGCAGCCTACATGTCCGACTGCAGGAACAACCTGTATCCTTCAGTCGCCACACCGCGGCAAACTCTCTCACCACTGACACTGCTCAGACAGGGAGCACCACTAACGCATTATTAACCGTAAGGAAGCTCCTTATTACACTATCAGCGTAATATTAAGCAGATACTAAGATCACAAACGCAATCTGGCAAATTGTTGAGGTTTGATTTCATTCAGTATCATGACGTGCTCATGTATTTTTGGGGAGTTCTCAATCATAAGACATTCGCTGCATTGTTGCCAGTTTTTTTTACCGAAATCCGTCGCTGCTACGTTCTCTTTAGCAGCCTACATGTCCGTCTGCAGGAACAACCTGTATCCTTCAGTCGCCACACCGCACCAATCTCTCTCACCGCTGACACTGCTCAGACAGGGAGCACCACTAACGCATTATTAACCGTAAGGAAGCTCCTTATTACACTATCAGCGTAATATTAAGCAGATACTAAGATCACAATCGCAATCTAGCAAACTGTTGAGGTTTGATTTCATTCAGTATCATGACGTGCTCGTGTATTTTTGGGGAGTTCACAATCATAAGACATTCGCTGCATTGTTGCCAGTTTTTTTTACCGAAACCCGTCGCTGCTACGTTCTCCATAGCAGCCTACATGTCCGTCTGCATGAACAACCTGTATCCTTCAGTCGCCACACCGCACCAATCTCTCTCACCACTGACACTGCTCAGACAGGGAGCACCAAAAACGCATTATTAACCGTAAGGAAGCTCCTTATTACACTAACAGCGTAATATTAACCAGATACTAAAATCACAAACGCAATCTGGCAAACTGTTGAGGTTTGATTTCTTTCATTATCATGACGTGCTCATGTATTTTTGGGGAGTTCTCAATCATAAGACATTCGCTGCATTGTTGCCAGTTTTTTTTACCGAAATCCGTCGCTGCTACGTTCTCTATAGCAGCCTACATGTCCGTCTGCAGGAACAACCTGTATCCTTCAGTCGCCACACCGCACCAATCTCTCTCACCACTGACACTGCTCGGACAGGGAGCACCAAAAACGCATTATTAACCGTAAGGAAGCTCCTTATTACACTATCAGCGTAATAATAAGCAGATACTAAGATCACAAACGCAATCTGGCAAACTGTTGAGGTTTGATTTCTTTCATTATCATGACGTGCTCATGTATTTTTGAGGAGTTCTCAATCATAAGACATTCGCTGCATTGTTGCCAGTTTTTTTTACCGAATTCCGTCGCTGCTACGTTCTCTATAGCAGCCTACATGTCCGTCTGCATGAACAACCTGTATCCTTCAGTCGCCACACCGCACCAATCTCTCTCACCACTGACACTGCTCAGACAGGGAGCACCAAAAACGCATTATTAACCGTAAGGAAGCTCCTTATTACACTATCAGCGTAATATTAAGCAGATACTAAGATCAAAATACGCAATCTGGCAAACTGTTAAGGTTCGATTTCATTCAGTATCATGACGTGCTCATGTATTTTTGGGGAGTTCTCAATAATATGACATTCGCTGCATTGTTGCCAGTTTTTTTTACCGAAATCCGTCGCTGCTACGTTCTCTTTAGCAGCCTACATGTCCGTCTGCAGGAACAACCGGTATCCTTCAGTCGCCACACCGCACCAATCTCTCACCGCTGACACTGCTCAGACAGGGAGCATCAAAACCGCATTATTAACCGTAAGGAAGCTCCTTATTACACTATCAGCGTAATATTAAGCAGATACTAAGATCACAAACGCAATCTGGCAAACTGTTGAGGTTTGATTTCATTCAGTATCATGACGTGCTCATGTATTTTTGGGGAGTTCTCAATCATAAGACATTCGCTGCATGTTGCCAGTTTTTTTTTACCGAAATCCGTCGCTGCTACGTTCTCTTTAGCAGCCTACATGTCCGTCTGCAGGAACAACCGGTATCCTTCAGTCGCCCCACCGTACCAATCTCTCTCACCGCTGACACTGCTCAGACAGGGAGCACCACTAACGCATTATTAACCGTAAGGAAGCTCCTTATTACACTATCAGCGTAATATTAAGCAGATACTAAGATCACAAACACAATCTGGCAAACTGTTGAGGTTTGATTTCATTCAGTATCATGACGTGCTCATGTATTTTTGGGGAGTTCTCAATCATAAGACATTCGCAGCATTGTTGCCAGTTTTTTTTACCGAAATCCGTCGCTGCTACGTTCATTTTAGCAGCCTACATTTCCGTCTGCAGGAACAACCTGTATCCTTCAGTCGCCACATCGCACCAATCTCTCTCACCACTGACACTGCTCAGACAGGGAGCACCACTAACGCATTTTTAACCGTAAGGAAGCTCCTTATTACACTGTCAGCGTAATATTAAGCAGATACTAAGATCACAAACGCAATCTGGCAAATTGTTGAGGTTTGATTTCATTCAGTATCATGACGTGCTCATGTATTTTTGGAACGTTCTCAATCATAAGACATTCGCTGCATTGTTGCCAGTTTTTTTTACCGAAATCCGTCGCTGCTACGTCCTCTTTAGCAGCCTACATGTCCATCTGCAGGAACAACCTGTATCCTTCAGTCGCCACACCGCACCAATCTCTCTCACCACTGACACTGCTCAGACAGGGAGCACCAAAAACGCATTATTAACCGTAAGGAAGCTCCTTATTACACTATCAGCGTAATATTAAGCAGATACTAAGATCACAAACGCAATCTGGCAAACTGTTGAGGTTTGATTTCTTTCATTATCATGACGTGCTCATGTATTTTTGGGGAGTTCTCAATCATAAGACATTCGCTGCATTGTTGCCAGTTTTTTTTACCGAAATCCGTCGCTGCTACGTTCTCTATAGCAGCCTACATGTCCGTCTGCAGGAACAACCTGTATCCTTCAGTCGCCACACCGCACCAATCTCACTCACCACTGACACTGCTAAGACAGGGAGCACCAAAAACGCATTATTAACCGTAAGGAACCTCCTTATTACACTATCAGCGTAATATTAACCAGATACTAAGATCACAAACGCAATCTGGCAAACTGTTGAGGTTTGATTTCTTTCAGTATCATGACGTGCTCATGTATTTTTGGGGAGTTCTCAATCATAAGACATTCGCTGCATTGTTGCCAGTTTTTTTTTACCGAAATCCGTCGCTGCTACGTTCTCTTTAGCAGCCTACATGTCCGACTGCAGGAATAACCTGTATCCTTCAGTCGCCACACCGCGGCAAACTCTCTCACCACTGACACTGCTCTGACAGGGAGCACCACTAACGCATTATTAACCGTAAGGAAGCTCCTTATTACACTATCAGCGTAATATTAAGCAGATACTAAGATCACAAACGCAATCTGGCATATTGTTGAGGTTTGATTTCATTCAGTATCATGACGTGCTCATGTATTTTTGGGGAGTTCTCAAACATAAGACATTCGCAGCTTTGTTGCCAGTTTTTTTTTACCGAAATCCGTCGCTGCTACGTTCTCTTTAGCAGCCTACATGTCCGTCTGCAGGAACAACCTGTATCCTTCAGTCGCCACACCGCACCAATCTCTCTCACCACTGACACTGCTCAGACAGGGAGCACCAAAAGCGCATTATTAACCGTAAGGATGCTCCTTACTACACTATCCGCGTAATGTTAAGCAGATACTAAGATCACAAACGCAATCTGGCAAACTGTTGAGGTTTGATTTCATTCAGTATCATGACATGCTCGTGTATTTTTGGGGAGTTCTCAATCATAAGACATTCGCTGCATTGTTGCCAGTTTTTTTTTTTACCGAAATCCGTCGCTGCTACGATCTCTTTAGCAGCCTACATGTCCGTCCGCAGGAACAACCTGTATCCTTCAGTCGCCACACCGCACCAATCTCTCTCACCACTGACACTGCTCATACAGGGAGCACCACTAACGCATTTGTAACCGTAACGAAGCTCCTTATTACACTTTCAGCGTAATATTGAGCAGATACAAAGATCACAAACGCAATCTGGCAAACTGTTGAGGTTTGATTTCATTCAGTATCATGACGTGCTCATGTATTTTTGGGGAGTTCTCAATCATAAGACATTCGCTGCATTGTTGCCAGTTTTTTTTACCGAAATCCGTCGCTGCTACGTTCTCTTTAGCAGCCTACATGTCCGTCTGCAGGAACAACCTGTATCCTTCAGTCGCCACACCGCACCAATCTCTCTCACCACTGACACTGCTCAGACAGGGAGCACCAAAAACGCATTATTAACCGTAAGGAAGCTCCTTATTACACTATCAGCGTAATAATAAGCAGATACTAAGATCACAAACGCAATCTGGCAAACTGTTGAGGTTTGATTTCTTTCATTATCATGACGTGCTCATGTATTTTTGGGGAGTTCTCAATCATAAGACATTCGCTGCATTGTTGCCAGTTTTTTTTACCGAAATCCGTCGCTGCTACGTTATCTATAGCAGCCTACATGTCCGTCTGCATGAACAACCTGTATCCTTCAGTCGCCACACCGCACCAATCTCTCTCACCACTGACACTGCTCAGACAGGGAGCACCAAAAACGCATTATTAACCGTAAGGAAGCTCCTTATTACACTATCAGCGTAATATTAAGCAGATACTAAGATCAAAAAACGCAATCTGGCAAACTGTTAAGGTTTGATTTCATTCAGTATCATGACGTGCTCATGTATTTTTGGGGAGTTCTCAATCATAAGACATTCGCTGCATTGTTGCCAGTTTTTTTTACCGAAATCCGTCGCTGCTACGTTCTCTTTAGCAGCCTACATGTCCGTCTGCAGGAACAACCGGTATCCTTCAGTCGCCACACCGCACCAATTTCTCACCGCTGACACTGCTCAGACAGGGAGCATCAAAACCGCATTATTAACCGTAAGGAAGCTCCTTATTACACTATCAGCGTAATATTAAGCAGATACTAAGATCACAAACGCAATCTGGCAAACTGTTGAGGTTTGATTTCATTCAGTATCATGACGTGCTCATGTATTTTTGGGGAGTTCTCAATCATAAGACATTCGCTGCATTGTTGCCAGTTTTTTTTTTACCGAAATCCGTCGCTGCTACGTTCTCTTTAGCAGCCTACATGTCCGTCTGCAGGAACAACCGGTATCCTGCAGTCGCCCCACCGTACCAATCTCTCTCACCGCTGACACTGCTCAGACAGGGAGCACCACTAACGCATTATTAACCGTAAGGAAGCTCCTTATTACACTATCAGCGTAATATTAAGCAGATACTAAGATCACAAACGCAATCTGGCAAATTGTTGAGGTTTGATTTCATTCAGTATCATGACGTGCTCATGTATTTTTGGGGAGTTCTCAATCATAAGACATTCGCTGCATTGTTGCCAGTTTTTTTTTACCGAAATCCGTCGCTGCTACGTTCTCTTTAGCAGCCTACATGTCCGTCTGCAGGAACAACCTGTATCCTTCAGTCGCCACACCGCACCAATCTCCCCTCACCGCTGACACTGCTCAGACAGGGAGCACCACTAACGCATTATTAACCGTAAGGAAGCTCCTTATTACACTATCAGCGTAATATTAAGCAGATACTAAGATCACAATCGCAATCTGGCAAACTGTTGAGGTTTGATTTCATTCAGTATCATGACGTGCTCGTGTATTTTTGGGGAGTTCACAATCATAAGACATTCGCTGCATTGTTGCCAGTTTTTTTTACCGAAACCCGTCGCTGCTACGTTCTCCATAGCAGCCTACATGTCCGTCTGCATGAACAACCTGTATCCTTCAGTCGCCACACCGCACCAATCTCTCTCACCACTGACACTGCTCAGACAGGGAGCACCAAAAACGCATTATTAACCGTAAGGAAGCTCCTTATTACACTATCAGCGTAATATTAAGCAGATACTAAGATCACAAACGCAATCTGGCAAACTGTTGAGGTTTGATTTCTTTTATTATCATGACGTTCTCATGTATTTTTGTGGAGTTCTCAATCATAAGACATTCGCTGCATTGTTGCCAGTTTTTTTTTAACCGAAATCCGTCGCTGCTACGTTCTCTATAGCAGCCTACATGTCCTTCTGCATGAACAACCTGTATCCTTCAGTCGCCACACCGCACCAATCTCTCTCACCACTGACACTGCTCAGACAGGGAGCACCAAAAACGCATTATTAACCGTAAGGAAGCTCCTTATTACACTATCAGCGTAATATTAAGCAGATGCTAAGATCACAAACGCAATCTGGCAAATTGTTGAGGTTTGATTTCATTCAGTATCATGACGTGCTCATGTATTTTTGGGGAGTTCTCAATCATAAGGCATTCGCTGCATTGTTGCCAGTTTTTTTTACCGAAATCCGTCGCTGCTACGTTCTCTATAGCAGCCTACATGTCCGTCTGCAGGAACAACCTGTATCCTTCAGTCGCCACACCGCACCAATCTCTCTCACCACTGACACTGCTCAGACAGGGAGCACCAAAAACGCATTATTAACCGTAAGGAAGCTCCTTATTACACTAACAGCGTAATATTAACCAGATACTAAAATCACAAACGCAATCTGGCAAACTGTTGAGGTTTGATTTCTTTCATTATCATGACGTGCTCATGTATTTTTGGGGAGTTCTCAATCATAAGACATTCGCTGCATTGTTGCCAGTTTTTTTTACCGAAATCCGTCGCTGCTACGTTCTCTATAGCAGCCTACATGTCCGTCTGCAGGAACAACCTGTATCCTTCAGTCGCCACACCGCACCAATCTCTCTCACCACTGACACTGCTCGGACAGGGAGCACCAAAAACGCATTATTAACCGTAAGGAAGCTCCTTATTACACTATCAGCGTAATAATAAGCAGATACTAAGATCACAAACGCAATCTGGCAAACTGTTGAGGTTTGATTTCTTTCATTATCATGACGTGCTCATGTATTTTTGGGGAGTTCTCAATCATAAGACATTCGCTGCATTGTTGCCAGTTTTTTTTACCGAAATCCGTCGCTGCTACGTTCTCTATAGCAGCCTACATGTCCGTCTGCATGAACAACCTGTATCCTTCAGTCGCCACACCGCACCAATCTCTCTCACCACTGACACTGCTCAGACAGGGAGCACCAAAAACGCATTATTAACCGTAAGGAAGCTCCTTATTACACTATCAGCGTAATATTAAGCAGATACTAAGATCAAAAAACGCAATCTGGCAAACTGTTAAGGTTTGATTTCATTCAGTATCATGACGTGCTCATGTATTTTTGGGGAGTTCTCAATCATAAGACATTCGCTGCATTGTTGCCAGTTTTTTTTACCGAAATCCGTCGCTGCTACGTTCTCTTTAGCAGCCTACATGTCCGTCTGCAGGAACAACCGGTATCCTTCAGTCGCCACACCGCACCAATCTCTCACCGCTGACACTGCTCAGACAGGGAGCATCAAAACCGCATTATTAACCGTAAGGAGGCTCCTTATTACACTATCAGCGTAATATTAAGCAGATACTAAGATCACAAACGCAATCTGGCAAACTGTTGAGGTTTGATTTCATTCAGTATCATGACGTGCTCATGTATTTTTGGGAAGTTCTCAATCATAAGACATTCGCTGCATTGTTGCCAGTTTTTTTTTTACCGAAATCCGTCGCTGCTACGTTCTCTTTAGCAGCCTACATGTCCGTCTGCAGGAACAACCGGTATCCTTCAGTCGCCCCACCGTACCAATCTCTCTCACCGCTGACACTGCTCAGACAGGGAGCACAACTAACGCATTATTAACCGTAAGGAAGCTCCTTATTACACTATCAGCGTAATATTAAGCAGATACTAAGATCACAAACGCAATCTGGCAAACTGTTGAGGTTTGATTACATTCAGTATCATGACGTGCTCATGTATTTTTGGGGAGTTCTCAATCATAAGACATTCGCTGCATTGTTGCCAGTTTTTTTTACCGAAATCCGTCGCTGCTACGTTCTTTTTAGCAGCCTACATTTCCGTCTGCAGGAACAACCTGTATCCTTCAGTCGCCACACCGCACCAATCTCTCTCACCACTGACACTGCTCAGACAGGGAGCACCACTAACGCATTTTTAACCGTAAGGAAGCTCCTTATTACACTGTCAGCGTAATATTAAGCAGATACTAAGATCACAAACGCAATCTGGCAAATTGTTGAGGTTTGATTTCATTCAGTATCATGACGTGCTCATGTATTTTTGGGGAGTTCTCAATCATAAGACATTCGCTGCATTGTTGCCAGTTTTTTTTACCGAAATCCGTCGCTGCTACGTTCTCTATAGCAGCCTACATGTCCGTCTGCAGGAACAACCTGTATCCTTCAGTCGCCACACCGCACCAATCTTTCTCACCACTGACACTGCTCAGACAGGGAGCACCAAAAACGCATTATTAACCGTAAGGAACCTCCTTATTACACTATCAGCGTAATATTAACCAGATACTAAGATCACAAACGCAATCTGGCAAACTGTTGAGGTTTGATTTCTTTCAGTATCATGACGTGCTCATGTATTTTTGGGGAGTTCTCAATCATAAGACATTCGCTGCATTGTTGCCAGTTTTTTTTTACCGAAATCCGTCGCTGCTACGTTCTCTTTAGCAGCCTACATGTCCGACTGCAGGAACAACCTGTATCCTTCAGTCGCCACACCGCGGCAAACTCTCTCACCACTGACACTGCTCAGACAGGGAGCACCACTAACGCATTATTAACCGTAAGGAAGCTCCTTATTACACTATCAGCGTAATATTAAGCAGATACTAAGATCACAAACGCAATCTGGCAAATTGTTGAGGTTTGATTTCATTCAGTATCATGACGTGCTCATGTATATTTGGGGAGTTCTCAATCATAGAACATTCGCTGCATTGTTGCCAGTTTTTTTTTACCGAAATCCGTCGCTGCTACGTTCTCTTTAGCAGCCTACATGTCCGTCTGCAGGAACAACCTGTATCCTTCAGTCGCCACACCGCACCAATCTCTCTCACCACTGACACTGCTCAGACAGGGAGCACCAAAAGCGCATTATTAACCGTAAGGATGCTCCTTATTACACTATCCGCGTAATGTTAAGCAGATACTAAGATCACAAACGCAATCTGGCAAACTGTTGAGGTTTGATTTCATTCAGTATCATGACGTGCTCGTGTATTTTTGGGGAGTTCTCAATCATAAGACATTCGCTGCATTGTTGCCAGTTTTTTTTACCGAAATCCGTCGCTGCTACGTTCTCTTTAGCAGCCTACATGTCCGTCTGCAGGAACAACCTGTATCCTTCAGTCGCCACACCGCACCAAACTCTCTCACCACTAACACTGCTCAGACAGGGAGCACCAAAAACGCATTATTAACCGTAAGGAAGCTCCTTATTACACTATCAGCGTAATAATAAGCAGATACTAAGATCACAAACGCAATCAGGCAAACTGTTGAGGTTTGATTTCTTTCATTATCATGACGTGCTCATGTATTTTTGGGGAGTTCTCAATCATAAGACATTCGCTGCATTGTTGCCAGTTTTTTTTACCGAAATCCGTCGCTGCTACGTTCTCTATAGCAGCCTACATGTCCGTCTGCATGAACAACCTGTATCCTTCAGTCGCCACACCGCACCAATCTCTCTCACCACTGACACTGCTCAGACAGGGAGCACCAAAAACGCATTATTAACCGTAAGGAAGCTCCTTATTACACTATCCGCGTAATATTAAGCAGATACTAAGATCAAAAAACGCAATCTGGCAAACTGTTAAGGTTTGATTTCATTCAGTATAATGACGTGCTCATGTATTTTTGGGGAGTTCTCAATCATAAGACATTCGCTGCATTGTTGCCAGTTTTTTTTACCGAAATCCGTCGCTGCTACGTTCTCTTTAGCAGCCTACATGTCCGTCTGCAGGAACAACCGGTATCCTTCAGTCGCCACACCGCACCAATCTCTCACCGCTGACACTGCTCAGACAGGGAGCATCAAAACCGCATTATTAACCGTAAGGAAGCTCCTTATTACACTATCAGCGTAATATTAAGCAGATACTAAGATCACAAACGCAATCTGGCAAACTGTTGAGGTTTGATTTCATTCATTATCATGACGTGCTCATGTATTTTTGGGGAGTTCTCAATCATAAGACATTCGCTGCATTGTTGCCAGTTTTTTTTTTTACCGAAATCCGTCGCTGCTACGTTCTCTTTAGCAGCCTACATGTCCGTCTGCAGGAACAACCGGTATCCTTCAGTCGCCCCACCGTACCAATCTCTCTCACCGCTGACACTGCTCAGACAGGGAGCACCACTAACGCATTATTAACCGTAAGGAAGCTCCTTATTACACTATCAGCGTAATATTACGCAGATACTAAGATCACAAACGAAATCTGGCAAACTGTTGAGGTTTGATTTCATTCAGTATCATGACGTGCTCATGTATTTTTGGGGAGTTCTCAATCATAAGACATTCGCTGCATTGTTGCCAGTTTTTTTTACCGAAATCCGTCGCTGCTACGTTCTTTTTAGCAGCCTACATTTCCGTCTGCAGGAACAACCTGTATCCTTCAGTCGCCACACCGCACCAATCTCTCTCACCACTGACACTGCTCAGACAGGGAGCACCACTAACGCATTTTTAACCGTAAGGAAGCTCCTTATTACACTGTCAGCGTAATATTAAGCAGATACTAAGATCACAAACGCAATCTGGCAAATTGTTGAGGTTTGATTTCATTCAGTATCATGACGTGCTCATGTATTTTTGGAACGTTCTCAATCATAAGACATTCGCTGCATTGTTGCCAGTTTTTTTTACCGAAATCCGTCGCTGCTACGTCCTCTTTAGCAGCCTACATGTCCATCTGCAGGAACAACCTGTATCCTTCAGTCGCCACACCGCACCAATCTCTCTCACCACTGACACTGCTCAGACAGGGAGCACCAAAAACGCATTATTAACCGTAAGGAAGCTCCTTATTACACTATCAGCGTAATATTAAGCAGATACTAAGATCACAAACGCAATCTGGCAAACTGTTGAGGTTTGATTTCTTTCATTATCATGACGTGCTCATGTATTTTTGGGGAGTTCTCAATCATAAGACATTCGCTGCATTGTTGCCAGTTTTTTTTACCGAAATCCGTCGCTGCTACGTTCTCTATAGCAGCCTACATGTCCGACTGCAGGAACAACCTGTATCCTTCAGTCGCCACACCGCGGCAAACTCTCTCACCACTGACACTGCTCAGACAGGGAACACCACTAACGCATTATTAACCGTAAGGAAGCTCCTTATTACACTATCAGCGTAATATTAAGCAGATACTAAGATCACAAACGCAATCTGGCAAATTGTTGAGGTTTGATTTCATTCAGTATCATGACGTGCTCATGTATTTTTGGGGAGTTCTCAATCATAAGACATTCGCTGTATTGTTGCCAGTTTTTTTTTACCGAAATCCGTCGCTGCTACGTTCTCTTTAGCAGCCTACATGTCCGTCTGCAGGAACAACCTGTATCCTTCAGTCGCCACACCGCACCAATCTCTCTCACCACTGACACTGCTCAGACAGGGAGCATCAAAAGCGCATTATTAACCGTAAGGATGCTCCTTATTACACTATCCGCGTAATGTTAAGCAGATACTAAGATCACAAACGCAATCTGGCAAACTGTTGAGGTTTGATTTCATTCAGTATCATGACGTGCTCGTGTATTTTTGGGGAGTTCTCAATCATAAGACATTCGCTGCATTGTTGCCAGTTTTTTTTTTTACCGAAATCCGTCGCTGCTACGATCTCTTTAGCAGCCTACATGTCCGTCCGCAGGAACAACCTGTATCCTTCAGTCGCCACACCGCACCAATCTCTCTCACCACTGACACTGCTCAGACAGGGAGCACCACTAACGCATTTGTAACCGTAACGAAGCTCCTTATTACACTTTCAGCGTAATATTGAGCAGATACTAAGATCACAAACGCAATCTGGCAAACTGTTGAGGTTTGATTTCATTCTGTATCATGACGTGCTCATGTATTTTTGGGGAGTTCTCAATCATAAGACATTCGCTGCATTGTTGCCGGTTTTTTTTACCGAAATCCGTCGCTGCTACGTTCTCTTTAGCAGCCTACATGTCCGTCTGCAGGAACAACCTGTATCCTTCAGTCGCCACACCGCACCAATCTCTCTCACCGCTGACACTGATCAGACAGGGAGCACCACTAACGCATTATTAACTGTAAGGAAGCTCCTTATTAAACTATCAGCGTAATATTAAGCAGATACTAAGATCACAAACGCAATCTGGCAAACTGTTGAGGTTTGATTTCATTCAGTATCATGACGTGCTCATGTATTTTTGGGGAGTTCTCAATCATAAGACATTCGCTGCATTGTTGCCAGTTTTTTTTACCGAAACCTGTCGCTGCTACGTTCTCTATAGCAGCCTACATGTCCGTCTGCATGAACAACCTGTATCCTTCAGTCGCCACACCGCACCAATCTCTCTCACCACTGACACTGCTCAGACAGGGAGCACCAAATGCGCATTATTAACCGTAAGGATGCTCCTTATTACACTATCCGCGTAATGTTAAGCAGATACTAAGATTACAAACGCAATCTGGCAAACTGTTGAGGTTTGATTTCATTCAGTATCATGACGTGCTCGTGTATTTTTGGGGAGTTCTCAATCATAAGACATTCGCTGCATTGTTGCCAGTTTTTTTTTTTTACCGAAATCCGTCGCTGCTACGTTCTCTTTAGCAGCCTACATGTCCGTCCGCAGGAACAACCTGTATCCTTCAGTCGCCACACCGCACCAATCTCTCTCACCACTGACACTGCTCAGACAGGGAGCACCAAAAACGCATTATTAACCGTAAGGAAGCTCCTTATTACACTATCAGCGTAATATTAAGCAGATACTAAGATCAAACAACGCAATCTGGCAAACTGTTAAGGTTTGATTTCATTCAGTATCATGACGTGCTCATGTATTTTTGGGGAGTTCTCAATCATAAGACATTCGCTGCATTGTTGCCAGTTTTTTTTACCGAAATCCGTCGCTGCTACGTTCTCTTTAGCAGCCTACATGTCCGTCTGCAGGAACAACCGGTATCCTTCAGTCGCCCCACCGTACCAATCTTTCTCACCGCTGACACTGCTCAGACAGGGAGCACCACTAACGCATTATTAACCGTAAGGAAGCTCCTTATTACACTATCAGCGTAATATTAAGCAGATACTAAGATCACAAACGCAATCTGGCAAACTGTTGAGGTTTGATTTCATTCAGTATCATGACGTGCTCATGTATTTTTGGGGAGTTCTCAATCATAAGACATTCGCTGCATTGTTGCCAGTTTTTTTTACCGAAATCCGTCGCTGCTACGTTCTCTATAGCAGCCTACATGTCCGTCTGCAGGAACAACCTGTATCCTTCAGTCGCCACACCGCACCAATCTCTCTCACCACTGACACTGCTCAGACAGGGAGCACCAAAAACGCATTATTAACCGTAAGGAACCTCCTTATTACACTATCAGCGTAATATTAACCAGATACTAAGATCACAAACGCAATCTGGCAAACTGTTGAGGTTTGATTTCTTTCAGTATCATGACGTGCTCATGTATTTTTGGGGAGTTCTCAATCATAAGACATTCGCTGCATTGTTGCCAGTTTTTTTTTACCGAAATCCGTCGCTGCTACGTTCTCTTTAGCAGCCTACATGTCCGACTGCAGGAACAACCTGTATCCTTCAGTCGCCACACCGCGGCAAACTCTCTCACCACTGACACTGCTCAGACAGGGAGCACCACTAACGCATTATTAACCGTAAGGAAGCTCCATATTACACTATCAGCGTAATATTAAGCAGATACTAAGATCACAAACGCAATCTGGCAAATTGTTGAGGTTTGATTTCATTCAGTATCATGACGTGCTCATGTATTTTTGGGGAGTTCTCAATCATAAGACATTCGCTGCATTGTTGCCAGTCTTTTTTTTACCGAAACCCGTCGCTGCTACGTTCTCTATAGCAGCCTACATGTCCGTCTGCATGAACAACCTGTATCCTTCAGTCGCCACACCGCACCAATCTCTCTCACCACTGACACTGCTCAGACAGGGAGCACCAAAAACGAATTATTAACCGAAAGGAAGCTCCTTATTACACTATCAGCGTAATATTAAGCAGATACTAAGATCACAAACACAATCTGGCAAACTGTTGAGGTCTGATTTCTTTCATTATCATGACGTGCTCATGTATTTTTGGGGAGTTCTCAATCATAAGACATTCGCTGCATTGTTGCCAGTTTTTTTTACCGAAATCCGTCGCTGCAACGTTCTCTTTAGCAGCCTACATATCCGTCTGCAGGAACAACCTCTATCCTTCAGTCGCCACACCGCACCAATCTCTCTCACCACTGACACTGCTCAGACAGGGAGCACCATTAACGCATTATTAACCGTAAGGAAGCTCCTTATTACACTATCAGCGTAATATTAAGCAGATACTAAGATCACAAACGCAATCAGGCAAACTGTTGAGGTTTGATTTCATTCAGTATCATGACGTGCTCATGTATTTTTGGGGAGTTCTCAATCATAAGACATTCGCTGCATTGTTGCCAGTTTTTTTTACCGAAATCCGTCGCTGCTACATCCTCTTTAGCAGCCTACATGTCCGTCTGCAGGAACAACCTGTATCCTTCAGTCGCCACACCGCACCAATCTCTCTCACCACTGACACTGCTAAGGCAGGGAGCACCACTAACGCAATTTTAACCGTAAGGAAGCTCCTTATTACACTATCAGCGTAATATTAAGCTGATACTAAGATCACAAACGCAATCTGGCAAACTGTTAAGGTTTGATTTCATTCAGTATCATGACGTGCTCATGTATTTTTGGGGAGTTCTCAATCATAAGACATTCGCTGCATTGTTGCCAGTTTCTTTTACCGAAATCCGTCGCTGCTACGTTCTCTTTAGCAGCCAACATGTCCGTCTGCAGGAACAATCTCTATCCTTCAGTCGCCACACCGCACCAATCTCTCTAACCACTGACACTGCTCAGACAGGGAGCACCACTAACACATTATTAACCGTAAGGAAGCTCCTTATTACACTATCAGCGTAATACTAAGCAGATACTAAGATCACAAACGCAATCTGGCAAACTTTTGAGGTTTGATTTCATTCAGTATCATGACGTGCTCATGTATTTTTGGGGAGTTCTCAATCATAAGACATTCGCTGCATTGTTGCCAGTTTCTTTTACCGAAATCCGTCGCTGCTACGTTCTCTTTAGCAGCCAACATGTCCGTCTGCAGGAACAACCTCTATCCTTCAGTCGCCACACCGCACCAATCTCTCTAACCAATGACACTGCTCAGACAGGGAGCACCAAAAGCGCATTATTAACCGTAAGGATGCTCCTTATTACACCATCCGCGTAATGTTAAGCAGATACTAAGATCACAAACGCAATCTGGCAAACTGTTGAGGTTTGATTTCATTCAGTATCATGACGTGCTCGTGTATTTTTGGGGAGTTCTCAATCATAAGACATTCGCTGCATTGTTGCCAGTTTTTTTTTTTACCGAAATCCGTCGCTGCTACGTTCTCTTTAGCAGCCTACATGTCCGTCCGCAGGAACAACCTGTATCCTTCAGTCGCCACACCGCACCAATCTCTCTCACCACTGACACTGCTCAGACAGGGAGCACCACTAACGCATTTGTAACCGTAACGAAGCTCCTTATTACACTTTCAGCGTAATATTGAGCAGATACTAAGATCACAAACGCAATCTGGCAAACTGTTGAGGTTTGATTTCATTCAGTATCATGACGTGCTCATGTATTTTTGGGGAGTTCTCAATCATAAGACATTCGCTGCATTGTTGCCAGTTTTTTTTAATGAAATCCGTCGCTGCTACGTTCTCTTTAGCAGCCTACATATCCGTCTGCAGGAACAACCTCTATCCTTCAGTCGCCACACCGCACCAATATCTCTCACCACTGACACTGCCCAGACAGGGAGCACCATTAACGCATTATTAACCGTAAGGAAGCTCCTTATTACACTATCAGCGTAATATTAAGCAGATACTAAGATCACAAACGCAATCTGGCAAACTGTTGAGGTTCGATTTCATTCAGTATCATGACGTGCTCATGTATTTTTGGGGAGTTCTCAATCATAAGACATTCGCTGCATTGTTGCCAGTTTTTTTTACCGAATTCCGTCGCTGCTACATCCTCTTTAGCAGCCTACATGTCCGTCTGCAGGAACAACCTGTATCCTTCAGTCGCCACACCGCACCAATCTCTCTCACCACTGACACTGCTAAGGCAGGGAGCACCTCTAACGCATTTTTAACCGTAAGGAAGCTCCTTATTACACTATCAGCGTAATATTAAGCTGATACTAAGATCACAAACGCAATCTGGCAAACTGTTAAGGTTTGATTTCATTCAGTATCATGACGTGCTCATGTATTTTTGGGGAGTTCTCAATCATAAGACATTCGCTGCATTGTTGCCAGTTTTTTTTACCGAAATCCGTCGCTGCTACGTTCTCTTTAGCAGCCAACATGTCCGTCTGCAGGAACAACCTCTATCCTTCAGTCGCCACACCGCACCAATCTCTCTACCCACTGACACTGCTCAGACAGGGAGCACCACTAACACATTATTAACCGTAAGGAAGCTCCTTATTACACTATCAGCGTAATACTAAGCAGATACTAAGATCACAAACGCAATCTGGCAAACTGTTGAGGTTTGATTTCATTCAGTATCATGACATGCTCACGTATTTTTGGGGAGTTCTCAATCATAAGACATTCGCTGCATTGTTGCCAGTTTCTTTTACCGAAATTCGTCGCTGCTACGTTCTCTTTAGCAGCCTACATGTCCGTCTGCAGGAACAACCTGTATCCTTCAGTCGCCACACCGCACCAATCTCTCTCACCACTGACACTGCTCAGACAGGGAGCACCACTAACGCATTATTAACCGTAAGGAAGCTTCTTATTACACTATCAGCGTAATATTAAGCAGATACTAAGATCACAAACGCAATCTGGCAAACTGTTGAAGTTTGATTTCATTCAGTATCATGACGTGCTCATGTATTTTTGGGGAGTTCTCAATCATAAGACATTCGCTGCATTGTTGCCAGTTTTTTTTACCGAAATCCGTCGCTGCTACGTTCTCTATAGCAGCCTACATGTCCGTCTGCATGAACAACCTGTATCCTTCAGTCGCCACACCGCACCAATCTCTCTCACCACTGACACTGCTCAGACAGGGAGCACCAAAAACGCATTATTAACCGTAAGGAAGCTCCTTATTACACTATCAGCGTAATATTAAGCAGATACTAAGATCACAAACGCAATCTGGCAAACTGTTGAGGTTTGATTTCTTTCATTATCATGAGGTGCTCATGTATTTTTGGGGAGTTCTCAATCATAAGACATTCGCTGCATTGTTGCCAGTTTTTTTTTACCGAAATCCGTCGCTGCTACGTTCTCTTTAGCAGCCTACATGTCCGTCTGCAGGAACAACCTGTATCCTTCAGTCGCCACACCGCACCAATCTCTCTCACCACTGACACTGCTCAGACAGGGAGCACCACTAACGCATTATTAACCGTAAGGAAGCTCCTTATTACACTATCAGCGTAATATTAAGCAGATACTAAGATCACAAACGCAATCTGGCAAACTGTTGAGGTTTGATTTCATTCAGTATCATGACGTGCTCATGTATTTTTGGGGAGTTCTCAATCATAAGACATTCGCTGCATTGTTGCCAGTTTTTTTTAACCGAAATCCGTCGCTGCTACGTTCTCTTTAGCAGCCTACATGTCCGTCTGCAGGAACAACCTGTATCCTTCAGTCGCTACACCGCACCAATCTCTCTCACCACTGACACTGCTAAGACAGGGAGCACCACTAACGCATTATTAACCGTAAGGAAGCTCCTTATTACACTATCAGCGTAATATTAAGCAGATACTAAGATCACAAACGCAATCTGGCAAACTGTTGAGGTTTGATTTCATTCAGTATCATGACGTGCTCATGTGCTTTTTGGGAGTTCTCAATCATAAGACATTCGCTGCATTGTTGCCAGTTTTTTTTTTACCGAAATCCGTCGCTGCTACGTTCTCTTTAGCAGCCTACATGTCCGTCTGCAGGAACAAACTGTATCCCTCAGTCGCCACACCGCACCAATCTCTCCCACCACTGACACTGCTTAGACAGGGAGCACCACTAACGCATTATTAACCGTAAGGAAGTTCCTTATTACACTATCGGCGTAATATTAAGCAGATACTAAGATCACAAACGCAATCTGGCAAACTGTTGAGGTTTGATTTCAATCAGTATCATGACGTGCTCATGTATTTTTGGGAGTTCTCAATCATAAGACATTCGCTGCATTGTTTCCAATTTTTTTTTACCGAAATTCGTCGCTGCTACGTTCTCTTTAGCAGCCTACATGTCCGTCTGCAGGAACAACCTGTATCCTTCAGTCGCCACACCGCACCAATCTCTCTCACCACTGACACTGCTCAGACAGGGAGCACCACTAACGCATTTGTAACCGTAAGGAAGCTCCTTATTACACTTTCAGCGTAATATTGAGCAGATACTAAGATCACAAACGCAATCTGGCAAACTGTTGAGGTTTGATTTCAATCAGTATCATGACGTGCTCATGTATTTTTGGGAGTTCTCAATCATAAGACATTCGCTGCATTGTTTCCAAATTTTTTACCGAAATTCGTCGCTGCTACGTTCTCTTTAGCAGCCTACATGTCCGTCTGCAGGAACAACCTGTATCCTTCAGTCGCCACACCGCACCAATCTCTCCCACCACTGACACTGCTCAGACAGGGAGCACCACTAACGCATTATTAACCGTAAGGAAGTTCCTTATTACACTATCGGCGTAATATTAAGCAGATACTAAGATCACAAACGCAATCTGGCAAACTGTTGAGGTTTGATTTCATTCAGTATCATGACGTGCTCATGTATTTTTGGGGAGTTCTCTATCATAAGACATTCGCTGCATTGTTGCCAGTTTTTTTTTACCGAAATCCGTCGCTGCTACGTTCTCTTTAGCAACCTACATGTCCGTCTGCAGGAACAACCTGTATCCTTCAGTCGCCACACCGCACCAATCTCTCTCACCACTGACACTGCTCAGACAGGGAGCACCACTAACGCATTTGTAACCGTAAGGAAGCTCCTTATTACACTTTCAGCGTAATATTGAGCAGATACTAAGATCACAAACGCAATCTGGCAAACTGTTGAGGTTTGATTTCAATCAGTATCATGACGTGCTCATGTATTTTTGGGAGTTCTCAATCATAAGACATTCGCTGCATTGTTTCCAATTTTTTTTTACCGAAATTCGTCGCTGCTACGTTCTCTTTAGCAGCCTACATGTCCGTCTGCAGGAACAACCTGTATCCTTCAGTCGCCACACCGCACCAATCTCTCCCACCACTGACACTGCTCAGACAGGGAGCACCACTAACGCATTATTAACCGTAAGGAAGTTCCTTATTACACTATCGGCGTAATATTAAGCAGATACTAAGATCACAAACGCAATCTGGCAAACTGTTGAGGTTTGATTTCATTCAGTATCATGACGTGCTCATGTATTTTTGGGGAGTTCTCTATCATAAGACATTCGCTGCATTGTTGCCAGTTTTTTTTTACCGAAATCCGTCGCTGCTACGTTCTCTTTAGCAACCTACATGTCCGTCTGCAGGAACAACCTGTATCCTTCAGTCGCCACACCGCACCAATCTCTCTCACCACTGACACTGCTCAGACAGGGAGCACCACTAACGCATTATTAACCGTAAGGAAGCTCCTTATTACACTATCAGCGTAACATTAAGCAGATACTAAGATCACAAACGCAATCTGGCAAACTGTTGAGGTTTGATTTCATTCAGTATCATGACGTGCTCATGTATTTTTGGGGAGTTCTCAATCATAAGACATTAGCCGCATTGTTGCCAGTTTTTTTTACCGAAATCCGTCGCTGCTACGTTCTCTTTAGCAGCCTACATGTCCGTCTGCAGGAACAACCTGTATCCTTCAGTCGCCACACCGCACCAATCTCTCTCACCACTGACACTTCTCAGACAGGGAGCACCATTAACGCATTATTAACCGTAAGGAAGCTCCTTATTACACTATCAGCGTAATATTAAGCAGATACTAAGATCACAAACGCAATCTGGCAAACTGTTGAGGTTTGATTTCATTCAGTATCATGACGTGCTCATGTATTTTTGGGGAGTTCTCAATCATAAGACATTCGCTGCATTGTTGCCAGTTTTTTTTACCGAAATCCGTCGCTGCTACGTTCTCTTTAGCAGCCTACATGTCCGTCTGCAGGAACAACCTGTATCCTTCAGTCGCCACACCGCACCAATCTCTCCCACCACTGACACTGCTCAGACAGGGAGCACCACTAACGCATTATTAACCGTAAGGAAGTTCCTTATTACACTATCGGCGTAATATTAAGCAGATACTAAGATCACAAACGCAATCTGGCAAACTGTTGAGGTTTGATTTCATTCAGTATCATGACGTGCTCATGTATTTTTGGGGAGTTCTCAATCATAAGACATTCGCTGCATTGTTGCCAGTTTTTTTTTACCGAAATCCGTCGCTGCTACGTTCTCTTTAGCAACCTACATGTCCGTCTGCAGGAACAACCTGTATCCTTCAGTCGCCACACCGCACCAATCTCTCTCACCACTGACACTGCTCAGACAGGGAGCACCACTAACGCATTATTAACCGTAAGGAAGCTCCTTATTACACTATCAGCGTAACATTAAGCAGATACTAAGATCACAAACGCAATCTGGCAAACTGTTGAGGTTTGATTTCATTCAGTATCATGACGTGCTCATGTATTTTTGGGGAGTTCTCAATCATAAGACATTAGCCGCATTGTTGCCAGTTTTTTTTACCGAAATCCGTCGCTGCTACGTTCTCTTTAGCAGCCTACATGTCCGTCTGCAGGAACAACCTGTATCCTTCAGTCGCCACACCGCACCAATCTCTCTCACCACTGACACTTCTCAGACAGGGAGCACCATTAACGCATTATTAACCGTAAGGAAGCTCCTTATTACACTATCAGCGTAATATTAAGCAGATACTAAGATCACAAACGCAATCTGGCAAACTGTTGAGGTTTGATTTCATTCAGTATCATGACGTGCTCATGTATTTTTGGGGAGTTCTCAATCATAAGACATTCGCTGCATTGTTGCCAGTTTTTTTTACCGAAATCCGTCGCTGCTACGTTCTCTTTAGCAGCCTACATGTCCGTCTGCAGGAACAACCTGTATCCTTCAGTCGCCACACCGCACCAATCTCTCTCACCACTGACACTGCTCAGACAGGGAGCACCACTAACGCATTATTAACCGTAAGGAAGCTCCTTATTACACTATCAGCGTAATATTAAGCAGATACTAAGATCACAAACGCAATCTGGCAAACTGTTGAGGTTTGATTTCATTCAGTATCATGACGTGCTCATGTATTTTTGGGGAGTTCTCAATCATAAGACATTAGCCGCATTGTTGCCAGTTTTTTTTACCGAAATCCGTCGCTGCTACGTTCTCTTTAGCAGCCTACATGTCCGTCTGCAGGAACAACCTGTATCCTTCAGTCGCCACACCGCACCAATCTCTCTCACCACTGACACTGCTCAGACAGGGAGCACCACTAACGCATTATTAACCGTAAGGAAGCTCCTTATTACACTATCAGCGTAATTTTAAGCAGATACTAAGTTCACAAACGCAATCTGGCAAACTGTTGAGGTTTGATTTCATTCAGTATCATGACGTGCTCATGTATTTTTGGGGAGTTCTCAATCATAAGACATTCGCTGCATTGTTGCCAGTTTTTTTTACCGAAATTCGTCGCTGCTACGTTCTCTTTAGCAGCCTACATGTCCGTCTGCAGGAACAACCTGTATCCTTCAGTCGCCACACCGCACCAATCTCTCTCACCACTGACACTGCTCAGACAGGGAGCACCACTAACGCATTATTAACCGTAAGGAAGCTCCTTATTACACTATCAGCGTAATATTAAGCAGATACTAAGATCACAAACGCAATCTGGCAAACTGTTGAGGTTTGAATTCATTCAGTTTCATGACGTGCTCATGTATTTTTGGGGAGTTCTCAATCATAAGACATTCGCTGCATTGTTGCCAGTTTTTTTTTACCGAAATCCGTCGCTGCTACGTTCTCTTTAGCAACCTACATGTCCGTCTGCAGGAACAACCTGTATCCTTCAGTCGCCACACCGCACCAATCTCTCTCACCACTGACACTGCTCAGACAGGGAGCACCGCTAACGCATTATTAACCGTAAGGAAGCTCGTTATTACACTATCAGCGTAATATTAAGCAGATACTAAGATCACAAACGCAATCTGGCAAACTGTTGAGGTTTGATTTCAATCAGTATCATGACGTGCTCATGTATTTTTGGCGAGTTCTCAATCATAAGACATTAGCTGCATTGTTGCCAGTGTTTTTTACCGAAATCCGTCGCTGCTACGTTCTCTTTAGCGGCCTACATGTCCGTCTGCAGGAACAACCTGTATCCTTCAGTCGCCACACCGCACCAATCTCTCTCACCACTGACACTGCTCAGACAGGGAGCACCACTAACGCATTATTAACCGTAAGGAAGCTCCTTATTACACTATCAGCGTAATATTAAGCAGATACTAAGATCACAAACGCAATCTGGCAAACTGTTGAGGTTTGATTTCATTCAGTATCATGACGTGCCCATGTATTTTTGGGGAGTTCTCAATCATAAGACATTCGCTGCATTGTTGCCAGTTTTTTTTACCGAAATCCGTCGCTGCTACGTTCTCTTTAGCAGCCTACATGTCCGTCTGCAGGAACAACCTGTATCCTTCAGTCGCCACACCGCACCAATCTCTCTCACCACTGACACTGCTCAGACAGGGAGCACCATTAACGCATTATTAACCGTAAGGAAGCTCCTTATTACACTATCAGCGTAATATTAAGCAGATACTAAGATCACAAACGCAATCTGGCAAACTGTTGAGGTTTGATTTCATTCAGTATCATGACGTGCTCATGTATTTTTGGGGAGTTCTCAATCATAAGACATTCGCTGCATTGTTGCCAGTTTCTTTTACCGAAATCCGTCGCTGCTACGTTCTCTTTAGCAGCCTACATGTCCGTCTGCAGGAACAACCTGGATCCTTCAGTCGCCACACCGCACCAATCTCTCTCACCACTGACACTGCTCAGACAGGGAGCACCAAAAACGCATTATTAACCGTAAGGAAGCTCCTTATTACACTATCAGCGTAATATTAAGCAGATACTAAGATCACAAACGCAATCTGGCAAACTGTTGAGGTTTGATTTCATTCAGTATTATGACGTGCTCATGTATTTTTGGGGAGTTGTCAATCATAAGACATTCGCTGCATTGTTGCCAGTTTTTTTTACCGAAATCCGTCGCTGCTACGTTCTCTTTAGCAGCCTACATGTCTGTCTGCAGGAACAACCTGTATCCTTCAGTCGCCACACCGCACCAATCTCTCTCACCACTGACACTGCTCAGACAGGGAGCACCACTAACGCATTATTAACCGTAAGGAAGCTCCTTATTACACTATCAGCGTAATATTAAGCAGATACTAAGATCACAAACGCAATCTGGCAAACTGTTGAGGTTTGATTTCATTCAGTATCATGACGTGCTCATGTATTTTTGGGGAGTTCTCAATCATAAGACATTAGCTGCATTGTTGCCAGTTTTTTTTACCGAAATCCGTCGCTGCTACGTTCTCTTTAGCGGCCTACATGTCCGTCTGCAGGAACAACCTGTATCCTTCAGTCGCCACACCGCACCAATCTCTCTCACCACTGACACTGCTCAGACAGGGAGCACCATTAACGCATTATTAACCGTAAGGAAGCTCCTTATTACACTATCAGCGTAATATTAAGCAGATACTAAGATCACAAACGCAATCTGGCAAACTGTTGAGGTTTGATTTCATTCAGTATCATTACGTGCTAATGTATTTTTGGGGAGTTCTCAATCATAAGACATTCGCTGCATTGTTGCCAGTTTTTTTTACCGAAATCCGTCGCTGCTACGTTCTCTTTAGCAGCCTACATGTCCGTCTGCAGGAACAACCTGTATCCTTCAGTCGCCACACCGCACGAATCTCTCTCACCACTGACACTGCTCAGACAGGGAGCACCACTAACGCATTATTAACCGTAAGGAAGCTCCTTATTACACTATCAGCGTAATATTAAGCAGATACTAAGATCACAAACGCAATCTGGCAAACTGTTGAGGTTTGATTTCATTCAGTATCATGACGTGCTCATGTATTTTTGGGGAGTTCTCAATCATAAGACATTCGCTGCATTGTTGCCAGTTTTTTTTACCGAAATCCGTCGCTGCTACGTTCTCTTTAGCAGCCTACATGTCCGTCTGCAGGAACAACCTGTATCCTTCAGTCGCCACACCGCACCAATCTCTCTCACCACTGACACTGCTCAGACAGGGAGCACCATTAACGCATTATTAACCGTAAGGAAGCTCCTTATTACACTATCAGCGTAATATTAAGCAGATACTAAGATCACAAACGCAATCTGGCAAACTGTTGAGGTTTGATTTCATTCAGTATCATGACGTGCTCATGTATTTTTGGGGAGTTCTCAATCATAAGACATTCGCTGCATTGTTGCCAGTTTCTTTTACCGAAATCCGTCGCTGCTACGTTCTCTTTAGCAGCCTACATGTCCGTCTGCAGGAACAACCTGTATCCTTCAGTCGCCACACCGCACCAATCTCTCTCACCACTGACACTGCTCAGACAGGGAGCACCATTAACGCATTATTAACCGTAAGGAAGCTCCTTATTACACTATCAGCGTAATATTAAGCAGATACTAAGATCACAAACGCAATCTGGCAAACTGTTGAGGTTTGATTTCATTCAGTATTATGACGTGCTCATGTATTTTTGGGGAGTTCTCAATCATAAGACATTCGCTGCATTGTTGCCAGTTTTTTTTAACGAAATCCGTCGCTGCTACGTTCTCTTTAGCAGCCTACATGTCCGTCTGCAGGAACAACCTGTATCCTTCAGTCGCCACACCGCACCAATCTCTCTCACCACTGACACTGCTCAGACAGGGAGCACCACTAACGCATTATTAACCGTAAGGAAGCTCCTTATTACACTATCAGCGTAATATTAAGCAGATACTAAGATCACAAACGCAATCTGGCAAACTGTTGAGGTTTGATTTCATTCAGTATCATGACGTGCTCATGTATTTTTGGGGAGTTCTCAGTCATAAGACATTCGCTGCATTGTTGCCAGTTTTTTTTTTACCGAAATCCGTCGCTGCTACGTTCTCTTTAGCAGCCTACATGTCCGTCTGCAGGAACAACCTGTATCCTTCAGTCGCCACACCGCACCAATCTCTCTCACCACTGACACTGCTCAGACAGGGAGCACCACTAACGCATTATTAACCGTAAGGAAGCTCCTTATTACACTATCAGCGTAATATTAAGCAGATACTAAGATCACAAACGCAATCTGGCAAACTGTTGAGGTTTGATTTCATTCAGTATGATGACGTGCTCATGTATTTTTGGGGAGTTCTCAATCATAAGACATTAGCTGCATTGTTGCCAGTTTTTTTTTACCGAAATCCGTCGCTGCTACGTTCTCTTTAGCAGCCTACATGTCCGTCTGCAGGAACAACCTGTATCCTTCAGTCGCCACACCGCACCAATCTCTCTCACCACTGACACTGCTCAGACAGGGAGCACCACTAACGCATTATTAACCGTAAGGAAGCTCCTTATTACACTATCAGCGTAATATTAAGCAGATACTAAGATCACAAACGCAATCTGGCAAACTGTTGAGGTTTGATTTCATTCAGTATCATGACGTGCTCATGTATTTTTGGGGAGTTCTCAATCATAACACATTCGCTGCATTGTTGCCAGTTTTTTTTACCGAAATCCGTCGCTGCTACGTTCTCTTTAGCAGCCTACATGTCCGTCTGCAGGAACAACCTGTATCCTTCAGTCGCCACACCGTACCAATCTCTCTCACTACTGACACTGCTAAGGCAGGGAGCACCACTAACGCATTATTAACCGTAAGGAAGCTCCTTATTACACTATCAGCGTAATATTAAGCAGATACTAAAATCACAAACGGATCCTGGCAAACTGTTAAGGTTTGATTTCATTCAGTATCATGACGTGCACATGTATTTTTGGGGAGTTCTCAATCATACGACATTCGCTGCATTGTTGCCAGTTTCTTTTACCGAAATCCGTCGCTGCTACGTTCTTTCTAGCAGCCTACATGTCCGTCTGCAGGAACAACCTCTATCCTTCAGTCGCCACACCGCACCAATCTCTCTAACCACTGACACTGCTCAGACAGGGAGCACCACTAACGCATTATTAACCGTAAGGAAGCTCCTTATCACACTATCAGCGTAATATTAAGCAGATACTAAGATCACAAACGCAATCTGGCGAACTGTTGAGGTTTGATTTCATTCAGTATCATGACGTGCTCATGTGCTTTTGGGGAGTTCTCAATCATAAAACATTCGCTGCATTGTTGCCAGTTTTTTTTTACCGAAATCCGTCGCTGCTACGTTCTCTTTAGCAGCCTACATGTCCGTCTGCAGGAACAACCTGTATCCTTCAGTCGCCACACCGCACCAATCTCTCTCACCACTGACACTGCTCAGACAGGGAGCACCACTAACGCATTTGTAACCGTAAGGAAGCTCCTTATTACACTTTCAGCGTAATATTGAGCAGATACTAAGGTCACAAACGCAATCTGGCAAACTGTTGAGGTTTGATTTCAATCAGTATCTTGACGTGCTCATGTATTTTTGGGAGTTCTCAATCATAAGACATTCGCTGCATTGTTGCCAATTTTTTTTTACCGAAATTCGTCGCTGCTACGTTCTCTTTAGCAGCCTACATGTCCGTCTGCAGGAACAACCTGTATCCTTCAGTCGCCACACCGCACCAATCTCTCTCACCACTGACACTGCTCAGACAGGGAGCACCACTAACGCATTATTAACCGTAAGGAAGCTCCTTATTGCACTATCAGCGTAATATTAAGCAGATATTAAGATCACAAACGCAATCTGGCGAACTGTTGAGGTTTGATTTCATTCAGTATCATGACGTGCTCATGTATTTTTGGGGAGTTCTCAATCATAAGACATTCGCTGCATTGTTGCCAGTTTTTTTTTACCGAAATCCGTCGCTGCTACGTTCTCTTTAGCAGCCTACATGTCCGTCTGCAGGAACAACCTGTATCCTTCAGTCGCCACACCGCACCAATCTCTCTCACCACTGACACTGCTCAGACAGGGAGCACCAAAAACGCATTATTAACCGTAAGGAAGCTCCTTATTACACTATCAGCGTAATATTAAGCAGATACTAAGATCACAAACGCAATCTGGCAAACTGTTTAGGTTTGATTTCATTCAGTATCATGACGTGCTCATGTATTTTTGGGGAGTTCTCAATCATAAGACATTCGCTGCATTGTTGCCAGTTTTTTTTACCGAAATCCGTCGCTGCTACGTTCTCTTTAGCAGCCTACATGTCCGTCTGCAGGAACAACCTGTATCCTTCAGTCGCCACACCGCACCAATCTCTCTCACCACTGACACTGCTCAGGCAGGGAGCACCATTAACGCATTATTAACCGTAAGGAAGCTCCTTATTACACTATCAGCGTAATATTAAGCAGATACTAAGATCACAAACGCAATCTGGCAAACTGTTGAGGTTTGATTTCATTCAGTATCAAGACGTGCTCATGTATTTTTGGGGAGTTCTCAATCATAAGACATTCGCTGCATTGTTGCCAGTTTTTTTTACCGAAATCCGTCGCTGCTACGTTCTCTTTAGCAGCCTACATGTCCGTCTGCAGGAACAACCTGTATCCTTCAGTCGCCACACCGCACCAATCTCTCTCACCACTGACACTGCTCAGACAGGGAGCACCACTAACGCATTATTAACCGTAAGGAAGCTCCTTATTACACAATCAGGGTAATATTAAGCAGATACTAAGATCACAAACGCAATCTGGCAAACTGTTGAGGTTTGATTTCATTAAGTATCATGATGTGCTCATGTATTTTTGGGGATTTCTCAATCATAAGCCATTCGCTGCATTGTTGCCAGTTCTTTTTACCGAAATCCGTCGCTGCTACGTTCTCTTTAGCAGCCTACATGTCCTGCCCACTTTTATTGGAAGTTGTTTCTCCGAAACCAGGTCCTTCTCCCTCGATGTGAAGTCCACAAATTTTTTCACTGTTTATGCTTCTTTATAGGTCGATGTTAATTTTCTTCGATCGTAAGTTGTTTACTCAGATCTGCTGTCAGCGATGTTTGTGGTATACGGCGTCACAGCACTGTCCCTGGACGGGTACCACGTTAACTCATACAACTGTTACAGGACGTTACTCCACCACGAACATGACATCTCACACCTGTATTACATTAACATGCAACAGTTATGACCAACTGTGTACCGTAAAACAGCTGAATGTTGTACCTCCTTACGTAATGCTAGCATTTACAGCTTCGCTCCCTTGAACAACACCGTGTTGAACCAGAAAATATGGTGTGTGGTCAGCTTTGAGTAGAGGTAAAAAATGGATAGAGGAAGTAGTTCAGTATAAAGTTCGGAAAACAAAATGCAAGCCGTACAATAAATGGAACAGGATCACAAGTGCAGTGCATAGAAAGAAAACTTAATTGCAACAGCACCCCAAAGCTTTTATTTTATTTATAATATGGTATGCAACAGCGCGGAAAATTTAATAACGGGCTAAAACAGTTTGTTCGCAAACATGAAATTGTGCAAACAGCCCATATCTGCCCATTCGCCGTCTCAAGCTGTACGCATACTCACCCGGCAACCGGCCACACAGCTGTGTTGTGCGGCGTGCATCCCGCAGGAGAGATCTCGGCTCTGCAGACAGCACACGAGGGACGGCCGGGCTGCGCCCGGTCAGCAGGCGGCGGGCCGGGCTCCGCCAGTGCTCGCTGGCCCCGCACGCCTTCCCTCCTCCGGGCGGCACGTGACCCCAAGCAGCGCCTGCAGTATCCTGGTGAACGAGCGGTATGTAGGCCAGTGCCCAGGCTAAGCTCGAGCAGTTCACTCCGAGTGAGCTTCCTGGGCCAGGCGCCGGCCGCGAATGCATTCCCACAATCGGGATCTCACTCTGGAGCCACTGCTACGTCGACGCCGCCCGCGTCGTCCTTCGCCTCCAGGAGCTGTTAGCTGTGGAGCTGCACCGTCGTGCCCTCCATACCGGAGAGACATGTTGGTAGCATTCGTGTTTGTTTTTAATCGGTAACATACCAGACAAACTTTTGTACAGCCCTTCAAGACATTAACTTACACTCATCCATTCAGAACTTTAACTTTTGCACATCGCTTCCGGGCTTTTATGGTGGCTTTATTTGTGTAGGGACATTGCGTTCTCGAACCTTCAGTTTACTGTGATATCGTCAGGCCTTCTGTCTACAGGTACTACTATTGTTCTTTCAGTATTGAAGAAGTGACTTGTTACCAGTGCTTTCATTCCACACTGACGCCTGTTTGAAAAACTTGTTTATTTGTCTTATAATAAACTTCGTATTAACTTTTTACGTTGGTATTTTTCCTGTGCCACCTTTCGCCTGACATATGAATTACCACACACAGCAGGAGTCTGACGACATTCTGAATAGACAAATGGAAATTGGTGGCCATAGAATCCTGTACAGGTGTACTCATGTACAATAGATACTTTGCCGTTATTGGTGGCAGATGACTGACGTCTGTTAGGAGGGAGTTGGAGAATGAACAGTAGGGTTAGGCAAACGAAACTTGTGATTCCTCGATACTCCACAGAGATCGACATGGTATCGAGTGCTTTCCCAACAGCCATGTGGCATTTGACTGCAAGTGTAAAGATAATATGGAAGAAACCCTGAGCCGGCCGGGGTAGCCGAGCGGTTCTAGGAGCTACTGTCTGGAACCGCGGGACCGCTACGGTCGCAGGTTCGAATCCTGTCTCGGGCTTGGATGTGTGTGATGTCCTTAGGTTTGTTAGGTTTAAGTAATTCTAAGTTCTAGAGGACTGATGACCTTAGAAGTTAAGTCGCATAGTGCTCAGATCCATTTGAACCATTTGATAGGATATGTATGAAAATGCAATTATTTATGGGGATTTTAAAGTACAGCTAAGACGAAAATGTTGTTCTCGTTTTCGACAGAAGGTTGCATTACCCCTAGGTTAAAATACCCGTGTGTAAGAGGATTGTTTCCAAACTGACTACACAGTTACGTCGCCACACTTGTATTGATATTTGAAGGCCGTTTAATAATAATAATAATAATAATAATGCACTATATTCACGTGTAATGATTCACCACACCCTTTTAACTCTTTCAGAATATAGTTTTTGATGTTTGAAGTTTTCAAAAATATTTGCTTTGATAAGCTGCACTTTCTTTCAGATTCCGTATCTCGAACTCGTATTTCCTTTCCAGTACAATGTATTCTGCACTTACATAACATACGGTTTCGTTCTATTGACACAATGTGTTCTAACTTAGCATTAGTGTTATGATTAATAAAGTTAGTAATAGCAAGTACTCTCTTTTTTCTTCTTCTTCTTAACTTCCATCCATAGTGTGTTACAGCCTTTTCGGATTGTCAGTTAAACGTTTCCGCTACAGATATGTGCTGCTCTAGTATTAATCTTAACCGTATGAAAGAGGAAATTTTATTAAAACAATGAACGCGCGGTTGGACGATGGAATCTGGGGTCGCCCCCGGAGTGTTGCTAGTTAACTCCAGTAAGACAAACTTCTAAGGTCATCAGTCCCTAAGCTTACACAATACGTAACCTACATTACCCTAAGGACAAACACACACACCCACACCCATGCCCGAGGGAGGACTCGAACCTCCGCCGGGACCAGCCGCACATTGCATGACTGCAGCACCATAGACCGCTCGGCTAATCCCGCGCGGCTGTGTTGCCAGTAGGCCAGGCAATGCAAACATGGCACTCGCAAGCGCACTGCTGCGATGGTGGTTTGCGCGCTCGATTTACTTTGTGTGAAGTAACAGCGAGGCAGGAAACCGCAGCATTGCTTGAACGTATTGTGATATGAGGCGACGTACTACGCCAGAGCCAAGTGGCGATTTGTACATGGCTGACGTGTGGGAATTTGTCCTTGCCATGGTTTCTGTCTCTCTGACACTATGTCAGAAGCGAGAGAAAAGGCGATTAAAATCGTCCCTTGGGAGGGAGTGTTCTAGGCCAGTGGAGCGTCGGGATGGACCTGTACTGGTCTACGCTTATAGGGGCCAGTTTGGCAGCGATTTTGTAAATATTATATGTAAATCTGTACTTTATTTCTATCTACTTGTTCGGGCTTTATTCCACCTCTGGGGTACTTGGAGATTGCACGGTCTGCCTAAAGGAGTGCAGTGACAGCGGTCTGCAGCAGGTGCAGGACGGGCCACGTTCGCTTCCTACCTGGCGTACCGGGATCCGGGCGAGGCATACGCTGCTTGAGGCGCCGCAGCACTGGAGCAGCGCCGGAGTCGCCGGCAGATGTTGTCATCCGGCAAGTACCACTAGTGGCAAGTTGCAGCACAGCGTCCAGGAGGGCGTGGGTTCGAGTCCGGTCCTATCCAGGGAGCAGCAGCGGGTGAGGGCCACGGGTGACCATTACAACCACGTTTGTCCCATGCTCGGACAGAGCAGGCCAATCTGGAAGGTGGGCTGCGAGGACCGGGGACTCCAGCAGCCTCCGAAACAGCGGGCAACGCAACGTCCAGTGGGCGGCGACCGGGAAGAGCGCGGCCGACTTACAGCGGCGAGCGGCCTTGCTGACACCAGCAGCGGCGTCGGCATAGCAGGAGTTGCTGAGCCGGCTGGACTCGCGGCACAGCGCGCGGTCGGCCGCCGACACTGCGCTGCACTCTCAGAGGCACTGTAAATTATGAGAGTGAAGTAATGCCACCAAATACCGCTGTATCACTGTACACTGACCCTTGACGGTATTGAACTTGCTCAGCCTCCTGACGAAAGACGGCGCGGTGGGTCCCGGCTTCAGCTCGCCCATCTGGAGTGCCGGGTTCGACCACCATCGACGACACCGCAACAATATATATATATACTTTAAGACTTCGGCTGATGATGGGAGTCAGGTGTCTTTGCTATCGCGTTGTCACATACACGCATATCAATCAGTTTTGTGTTGACTTTTTCAGTTTTCTCATAGACGAGCAGTTCACATTTCTGTATTCTAGCATTCACGACCTCACCACTTCTAGCCATTGCCTCAATGAAACTTTCTAGTTCCATTGATGTAGCTCTGATTGCCTCGATTTTCTGTTTTGCATCCTCCAAACCAGCGTAAAACACACGCATATTTGTCTGTGGTCTACAGAATACTGATACAGTTAAGTTTTGATACACTGCCTTTTATGCAGATTCTCATGAAGTTTCGTCTATATCGGCCCTCAGTGAATTTTCCGTTTTTATCTATAACCAGAAAGCCATACTGCGAGTTACCCCAGCAGTCTCCAGATGTGGTAATGAATTAAACCGTATGACATTTCGGTACCTACAGGTGCTTGGTAAATAAAGTTTGAATTCATATTGTTCTGTTTGAAAGCGATAATAAGTTTTGCATTATCCTAGACCACCTGCGTCTGTGTCCTTGAGTATGCTTGGCTGAAATAAGATGTATTGACTTGTATACGGTTGCCAGAGCAGAAATATCCTTGGATATCGTCCTGATTAACTTCTGCAGTGTCGTCAAATCTGAATAGCCTGTTTGGTTTCACTTTTCCAGGTGGTGTAATATCACGTCTTTTGCTGAATGTCTGGCATGTTACTCCTTCAATGCTATACAAAATTTCCTGCAATAGCTGATATTTTGGTTTTCGATTAAATACATACATGCTCGAAGCAGACATCCTCAGGATGTGTTAACAGCAGTAGATTAGCTTTCCCACATCTGAATACCCGATAATTAAAGTATGTATGTTATTGGGAAGGAAAGAGTCGTTTTGTGTTCTCCTTACGGTTTCCAGCACCACCTCTGGAGTACCAGTCGCTTAATAGAAGACCCTTGTCGTAAGGTTGTTTCGTCCTCTCAGTCATGACGGTAAATATTCGCTTACATTACAATGCAGTGCGTTTTACAGTGCAATAATATAACAAATGTATGGCCCCTAAACTTCTTAAGCTGTTACATATAACTGGATATATAAACATGTGTAAATGAGATCGTAGTTCTCTGCCCACATTTGGTAAAGTTGAATCACATTCTAGACCTCCGTCGGCGCACAGCATACGTCGTAGAGTTGAGCTATGGTTTCTTCAGAAAGGCAGACAGTTTGGCGAGATGACTCTGGCAGATTGCTCCACAATGTCTCACAGAACTTGAGAATGTGTGACTGTCACCTTAGTTATCACTCCAACTTATTCTGTACTGCATATCTTGTATTCATTAAACTCTAAAAAGCCTGCTCCTGTGGAGATGTGCGCATTCTGTCGTTCAGTGGTTTGACTACTCCAGGGAACTGACCGAAAGGGACTACATGGTCATTCTGTGTCACCGACAGAGAGTGATCATAACTCAGGAACAAGGCTGAAATGTGCATGGCCACATTGCATAGTCGACGCCATTCATCCGTGTGTAATATTACTTTGATGTTACCAGAGAGTCAGTTTTCAAACACTGCCACTGGGCAGAACTCCCAGTGCGATCTCATACCGACAGCTATTGGTCTTAGGACAGGAGGTTTGATTTTGCAACATTATGTCAACGTCAGGTGGTTGCAAGCACTTACTATTAGCTGAGCTTGCTTTTTGTTTCGTCTGCGATCCCACTGTCAAAACTTATACCGCCTTGAAGCAGGGAGTGTTGATATGCGTCTTGATGTCCTCACACTCTGACATTTCTCCCACAAGTAGGTGAATTGTTTACTGATCGCTGTAAATATATACAGCATTCGCAACCTTTACTCTCATTAATATTATCTTCAGAAATGAAGTTTCAGTTACCTATGCCTGTGGACCAGTGGTTGAAACATTGAGGATGGTGTTCTAGGCAGCATGCTGAAGTCTCGTCTGTGGCGATGGCGTCATGAACGTCACGCTGTGTGACTGATACGTGCCTTAGAGGCAGGGCTGACGAGCCGTATGCGCCACTTGTAATCTCCCTCCCCCCTCTTTCCTAATTCTGTCTATTGCCCACATTAGTCTTTTATGAAGATTTGAGAGCAGCGAAGGTTACATTAAGCTTTCTAGTTCACTTAGCTTTTCATGAAGAGTTGGCTCCAGTTCCTCTTGTCTAGGGGTCTCATTCCTGAAGCTTAAAATGTCACATTTGTAGGTCCTCATAGATGTTTTGATCTAAGTAAATTAAATGACTCTTGTTGCAGAATTTTCATTTTTATGTAATATAGTCTTCTTTTGATTTTTCAGGTTAACAAACCTAAAATTACATTTTTCGCACAAAATAAAAAAAAAGTCCGCTCGCATCAAAGGCACGCTTACGACTCCGACACTGTGCGGAAATAACAACGTTCTAAAGGGTTTACAGTTTTTCTTAACAAATGAATATCTACTAGTTTCTGTTACATTAGTACTTTGGATTATTATTTCATAAATCAATCCAGTCATAAAAATAGTAACTAGTCCAGTATTGCGTAATTAATAATATAAATTACAAGTGTACCAATAGTTTGTAATTTAAAATGAGTCTACAAAAAATTTTAACTGCACATTCAGAATTAGTATGTATCTGTTATAACATGCAGACTAAAACATTTTATGAGGTAACTCGTTTTCGAAAATTTTAGTTTGAAATATAATATAATATGTATAATATTATATGAAAGCCTTTAGAAAAGCAACTGCGATAATAATGACATGTCCCAAATTCGAAAAGTAATACTAGTATCGACAGCTACTGTTGAGGAAAAGTAATGCAAGAGGAGGATGTCCCGTTACGCGCTGTATGTTTAAAACCTGCAAGCGAGTATGACGTATTTATTTACAATATTCGTCCCGGATGGAGCTGCTTCTGCTATGAATACCAATACTAACGCAGCAATGGCATAAAAATTCCTAAGTCAAAGTTATACAAACGTAGCTGTAATAATAATAATAATTATTATTATTATTAATTAATAACAACAATTAATTTATAATAATAATAATAATAATAATTATAATAATAATAATAATTATTATTATTATTACAGGTAGATGACTACTTAATGCAATTACTTATCCGTCTTGTGTGGTGGCAGAACATATAGGCATTTTTAAGATGTTAAACAATTCCAATATGTGCAGCATGTTCCGCTGGTGGACCCAATCACGTAATGCATCTTCTAGCCATCCTGCTGCATAGCCATTACTGGATGAACAACATCCCTCCTGTCTACAGTGTTATGCTCCTTCGCCGTCGTGCCTAATCCAGTCTTGATGCAGAAAGCTGTGAGTACTTTTCTCTTAGAGATGTTTATAACAAAGAGACTAGTCAAATTCTTCTTCACTCAATAAAGGCGTCTCCTCAATTAAACACAGCCATACAGACAGGGACGAAATGACGGCATTAGATGTTTTACATGAGCAGTTAAGGACTCTGACGTGACACGTGTGTGTGATGTCGTCAGATCGTTCAGAAATATTTTTTCTGCTCATTAGTGATAACATCTTGCAAAGAGACTCTAGACGATGTAGTCAGTTGTCAAGCTTGTGTGCAAAACTATACATGACGTCACCAGATCACAGCTTCTCTGCTGCGTTGTGTGCAACTGGCTGCTGAGAAAGGGTGCGCCGGATCGAGCAGCTGGATGTTTGGGGAGGGAGGGGGGCAATTGGGGGGGGGGGAGTGCTTCAAATCCGATCACTAAGCAGTAATGCGAACGAGCAGTGGATTGCATGGGCTTGTGAACTACAGTCGACTCTCGCTCCCATAAAAATCCGTACGTAGCAGTAAGTGCCGATGTCTTCTATACGTATAACCTGCAGTCGAATAATGGGTGCTGGCAGTGCTTCATGCTGGACAGCATACGACAACACGCGTGCAAGTTAAAAACTGCACAGCACTGGCTGCCGAGTAAGGTTGTGGGGTGGGAGGTTCTCCCCTTCCCCCTCCACAGCATTGGGATGTGGACAGGTGCTATTCCTGAAACTAGCCTGGAGACAAGGAAGCGCTGACGCTGACGTCATTGAAATATAACAAGCACAATTGTGTCAGCTGTTATATGAATCCACACATAAACAAAGGGCTGATGCTGATCATGGCACTTTACTGCCAAGAATGCCTGGTGAACAGGGGGGCGCAGAAAGCGATGCGCAGAAAGCAACGTGTTTTCTCGGTTGTGCGCATGACGTCACGGTGGAAGCAGCTGTGCCAAACAGTACACAGTTCGAATTATGTGTGATTGTTTTTCTTGTGATATTTTGTGTTTTAAGGAGTATTTTGATTGAGTTCTTTCTTCTGAGGTACTCAGTCAACAGCGGAAAAATTCGGAATACGGGAGTGTTTACGGTTTTTGCTGTAATTGATATTTGATTCGGAACTGAAATAGTTAGCGATAGTGGACAGCGGGATCAACATTGTGTTCGCCAGCTCTATAATTTATCGTTCGTCCTGTGAAATTCTTATTGGAGAATCTACAAGTGAGTGAGAAAATTAATTTTTACAATGCCAGGCTGTGCTGTTATGGGCTGTTTTTCCTTCAACCGGAGCACAAAGGGAACTGACGTAATGTATCACAGTTTCTCGCGTAATGAAACATTACAAAAACTATGATTGTCGAAATGTTGTAGGAAAGACAGTGTAAATGTTGCGCATGCACGAATATGTTCTCGCCATTTCGCAGAAACAGATTACTTAAGCGATTTACAGTCTGAATTGCTTAATTTGCCCCGAAAAAGAATGCCCAAGCCAGATGCTGTTCCTACGTGCAATTTGCCGTGCAGTAGTGCAACTGTCAATGTGTAACCCGCAACAGAAGACAGAACCAAACGGAATAAGAAACGAGAACTACATAAGAAATCTCTGGAAACTCTGGAAAAGCTGTCACCAAATAAGAATAATTATGATAAGAGCACATGTACAGATGACAGTTTTTTTTTCAGACACAGATAAAGTTACTTTGATGAATACTATAGCGGCTTTAGAAAGAAGGAATGCTGTTCTTACAAACGAGTGTGTGCAACTTCGAGCTCTTAAGTAAATTCATTTCAATGCGATTAAATGAATAGTTTCTGATTTATTTGAGCCAAGGTTTCGAATTTCAAGTGTGTGTCAGTGTGGTTGTGATCTGATATTTTACCGATGTGTGAGGCATAAACTGCGAAAGAATATAACTCATCAGTTTTAACTGTAATATTTTAGCAGCAGAAAAGCAGTTTAGACAGCTCAATTCTGGTATAATCAAAATCTTCCGCCAAAAACTTTACGTAAACGCGCATGCAGTGTCGTCTGCTTGTGAGCGCTTGCTTCCACGCTGACGTCACTAGGCCAGCCAATGGCAGAGCAGAGCGCTTACTGTCCAACCTTATTATTTAGTAACCTTGCCTGGTGACCTACTGCTGTGGGAGCTTTCAGGGACTCTTAGGGACTGTTTACAACCTGTTCAAACAACAAGTACAACGTTTTTAGGTCATGAACTTCAAGCTGGACGAAGGCTCAATCCTTACTTAGGAAATTATTCAGGTCAGCCATTCCTTCTCTTTGTCATCTCACCCGCTGTTTCGTTCATAGACACCATCTGATGTTACGTTCAAAGGAACGTGTCATACAAAAACTTTGCTCGTGTTGAGGGAACACTGAAGTGAACTGTGTGAATAATGTCGATTCAGCTTGTGTTACTGAATAATGTCCATTCAGCTTGCGTTACCAGAACATTAATGGGAACTGGTCTTCCAGCTGGCCATTTTCCCTCAGTTTTGGGCAGTTTGCGGAAATTTTGAAGTGACTGCACGAATAAGGCCCATTCAGATTCTCTCTCGGATCGCTATCGAAATACGATGTTCCAGTGGAACAGCACTGCACTACTTACTGACACCCAAACTATTTGCACTCTTCCCCTTTCTCTTGAGCTTTCTTGTCAGTGTCATACAAGCATAAATGAAGGACATCAACAATTGGCACAAAGAACATGAATTACGAATGGAGAATAGGTTAGGAAATCGCAGACAAAAATTATTTGAAACTGCTAATATACCTGCATGTTTACACAAAGCAATTAGGAGAAATCGCGAGTGCAATCATACAGCTATCATCAAGTTCCGGTGGCAGCAAAGTCGAGTGTCGACAGTAATGACAGTGCCATAGAAGGCATCCCTCTTCCTCGTCGACTGGTTGCTGTCCAGCACGCTGTCGCAAGTGTTGTCTGTTTATTAGGTGATTAAGTCAATTACTGTTCAAATACGCTATTGGCTATATATTGGCAGAGAATAAATACGAGGAACAGCCGAGAATAACAACCCAGAGATGGGATTCTGACGTAAAATGCTCTGTAGGGCATATGCTAGGGTGAGGTTCAGTGGAAACAATATGCAAGCTCTTTGTCCATCCACGAAAGAAGTGGTTTACAAAACAATCGATCGGTAGAAAATAGCTATGAACTTTTTCAGTCTGTAAGCACATGTTACCACGAAAACAATCGTCGAAGCTGTAAGGGACGGTCGAAGAGTTTCTGAGTGCACTGCTGCAGCATACGTGCAACGTAGCGCAACACTCCGACGCAGGTATACAAGCACCGACATGTAGCCAAGGAATTAATGTGGCATTCGTGTCTTTCCGATGATCGTGCTGTAAATGCAGAAACGGGAATTCTGGAGACGGTATTACGAAATGCGTCCAAACAGATTCAACGTACTGTTATTCTCTTCTTGGGTGCTCAAGGAGAAATGCCTGCAGACATCCATCGGAGAATGAATAATGTGTGGAGGGCAGCACGTGTGTATGAAGCCACCGCTGAGGAATGGTGCGCCAAGTTCCGTGGTGGTTGCGATTCCACACAAGACTCCGGTCGATCTGGGAGGCCAATTCTTTTCGTTACGACTTGTGGGAGACAGTTGGGCAGCCGCACTGTAGTCCTGGTCTCTCGCCGCGCTGTTTACACGCCGCCACTCCCTTAGAAAAGGCCCTTGAACGGTCGACTGTTCCCGTCGGAGGAGGATGTGCAGCAGGCGGTTTCAGACTTCTTCACGCAGCAGGGCCCAGTGTTTCAGCAGACGGGTGCGTCGGCGCGATAAATGCCTCAGTACTGACGGCGATTTTGCCTGAGTGGCGTACCGATCCTGGACTCTGTGTCCTTCTAATGGGAGCTTCTTGATCACCCCTTGTGCCACAACTTCTCTGTAGCTGCCGTTAATGATGGCCACAACGAGAAAATCGGTCACAATACTTTACTAGAGTGTGCGTGGGACAGACAATCAGGCGACATTCCGAAGTGGATTGCAATCGCATATAGATGCTAACAAGAAACAGATGTCCCAAGTCCCACTAAAGGAATACTTGCATTTTAATAGTGTACAGCAAACACCATTCCTATATCATGTCGTAACAAACATTTCGCACAAAGCAGTGTACGTTCCCAACTATCAGCAGTATAAATGAAAGATAAGTGGTGGTGGTGGTGGTTAGTGTTTAACGTCCCGTCGACAACGAGGTCATTAGAGACGAAGCGCAAGCTCGGGTTAGGGAACGATGGGGAAGGAAATCGGCCGTGCCCTTTCAAAGGAACCATCCCGGCATATGCCTGAAACGATTTAGGGGAATCACGGAAAACCTAAATCAGGATGGCTGGAGACAGGATTGAACCGTCGTCCTCCCGAATGCGAGTCCAGGGTGCTAACCACTGCGCCGAAAGATAAGTCAGAGAGTCCGATGTCTCGGAAACAACGAAAACATCTTTTGTTTCATTTCAGAGAGAGGAAAGCGATTTTAGTTTTCGTGGTTGGATAATATCAATTGAGATTAGTCGTAGCTAGTACACTCTGATACCATCTCCTATTCCAGTACAATTTATGGTCGATATATCACTCGGGCTGCAACACCTCCTTTTTGTACTAAACTACTTGAGGGCAGGTTTTCCTGGTTTTTTTTTTTTCGAATCACTAACATATTTACACACTTGTATGTGGCGCTCATGCACAAGAAAAGACAGCGAAACACAGAAAAGGTGAATGTGTAGCAGTGACAAATTTAACGAACTTTGTTGTGATGTTCAAGAAAACACATAAAAAGATATATGCGTGGTCTGACAAGCTATTATTCAGCAACATAGAATTCATCTGGTATCTGCAGTGTGTCATGCAGTAAAGAAGATTTTAGTTCACTTGTTAGCAACGTAAAAGTTTTATGCTCCTAGGCTAATAAGCTCTTCACCACGAAGTATCTACATCTACATCTACATGGCCACTCAGCAAACAACTTTCGGAATAATTCTCTATTATTCCACTCCCAGTGTGTGTAAAAAACCAGCAGTTAAATCTTTCTGTGGGAGCTCTGATTTCCCTCAGTTTATTGTGATGATCAGTTCTCCTATATTTAGGTAGCGTCAACAAAACGTTTTTGGATTTTCAAAAAAAAGTTGCTGATTGAAATTCTGTGAGAAGATCCCGCCGCGACGAGAAACTCCTTTGTTTTAGCAGTGTCCGCCCCAAATCCTGATTCATGTCTGTGACACCTTTTGCCCTACTTCTCGATAATACAAACGTGCTCCCCTTGTTTGAATTTTCTCGACGTGCTCCGTTAATCCTATCTGGAAATGTTTCCACACCACGCAGTAGTACTCCAAAATAGGAAAGGCAAGAGAAGTGTATAAGCAGTCTCTTTAGTAGATCTGTTGCATCTTCTAATTATTCCGGCAATAAAGCGCTGTGTTTGGTTCGCCTTTTCTCGACAGCATTTTCTACGTTTTTTTTTCCCAATTGCAGTTGTACATAATTTTAATTCCTAGGTACTTAGTTGAATTGCGGCCTTTAGATTTTTATTGATTTATCGTGCAACTAAAGTTTAACGGATTACTTTTAGCACTCATGTGGATATTCTCACACTTTCCATTATTTAGGATGAATTCCCAGTTTTCGCTCCATACAATATCTAATCCAAATTGATTTGTAATTGGTTTTTTATCTCCTAATGACTTTGTAACCGAACCCGGCAATTCCACGTATGACAATTTCACCTCTATTTTAAATGTCCGAATCGCGTGTAATAGAACCGTTTTTTAACATTACACCGCAGGGAAAGGAAAAGTTTGTAACTGTGAACTTGACAATACTTAGGCGTGTGGCCCGCTAACATTGTTTAAACTAAAATTAATAATGCGCAGAATAACTTCTGCAGCTGTCCAGAAATGACAATAAGGCGTTGGCCACGCTACGGTGAGTGAACCCCGCTGGAGCCCCAACGTACGGCGCCACACGGCGTATACCGAGAGGTTCGGATCGGAGTTCTCCTGGTGGAATGTTTTCATTGAGACTGCACAACGTTGCAGTGTTTTTACTAACACTAACAACAATTTGTAACAAAAATTTGGCCACTGTTACCCAACACAACACTGTTACCAGCACCGAGGTGTGGATAATGGGGCTCGGTTTTCAGGATTGGTACGCCACACAAGCCACTACACACAGAACACTGTATGTGGCCAACCTGGATTCGGTCTTATCCGCACCCCTGTAGCAAACAGCTTGCTCCTGTGTAGCCTTACCATACGACAAACCCACTGAAAGAATGACTGTGTGTACGAACGTCGTTTTGGTGGCGAGCTCTGAAGGAGCAATTTAAATACCTTCTCTCAGTTTACGTTCTCGAATGTGCCAAAAGTTAATTAACGATAATGACTTTTGTGCCATAAAGTTAATATTCTGCTAAAGCACATTTAAGGGGAAGTAATCTCACAAAATTGAATTTTACAATGCCGTACCACATACGACACAGAAAGACTGTTGTAACACCAGAATTAATTATTTCCGATCATTCGACCGTACAGAATTAGACAAGACTCACATTCAACAAAGATGGGCAGTGAACTAGGGCTCGATTTATGACGTTGTGACAATGATTCTAACAAATACTTTTCATGAAGCTATATTAAAACTTTGGCAATGTATGAAGTTGACTGTAACATCGTGATACACTGCTAAATACGGTTAATACAAAAATGTCATGCCTTGGTGGCTGCAGTGGTATCGGTGTTGAAGTCGTTGCTTGCTGAATGGAAATCTTGACAGACTCTTCACGTCTCCAGTGATGGAATTAATTTATAACTACCATGCACATGCGGTAGCCACGTTAACTTTCTGCATCATTGGCTCCATATTCGATCATACAGGGTGTTTGAAAAATGACCGGTATATTTGAAACAGCATTAAAAACTAAACGAGCAGCGATAGAAATACACCGTTTGTTGCAATATGCTTGCGACAACAGTACATTTTCAGGCGGACAAACTTTCGAAATTACAGTAGTTACAATTTTCAACAACAGATCGCGCTGCAAGTGATGTGAAAGATATAGAAGACAACGCAGTCTGTGGGTGTGCCATTCTGTACGTCGTCTTTCTGCTGTAAGCGTGTGCTGTTCACAACGTGCAAGTGTGCTGTAGACAACATGGTTTATTCCTTAGAACAGAGGATTTTTCTGGTGTTGGAATTCCACCGCCTAGAACATAGTGTTGTTGCAAGAAGACGAAGTTTTCAACGGAGGTTTAATGTAACCAAAGGACCGAAAAGCGATACAATAAATGATCTGTTTGAAAAATTTCAACAGACTGGGAACGTGACGGATGAACGTGCTGGAAAGGTAGGGCGACCGCGTACGGCAACCACAGAGGGCAACGCGCAGCTAGTGCAGCAGGTGATCCGACAGAGGCCTCGGGTTTCCGTTCGCCGTGTTGCAGCTGCGGTCCCAATGACGCCAACGTACATGTATCGTCTCATGCGCCAGAGTTTACACCTCTATCCATACAAAATTCAAATGCGGCAACCCCTCAGCGCCGCTACCATTGCTGCACGAGAGACATTCGCTAACGATATAGTGCACAGGAATGATGACGGCGATATGCATGTGGGCAGCATTTGGTTTACTGACGAAGCTTATTTTTACCTGGACGGCTTCGTCAATAAACAGAACTGGCGCATATGGGGAACCGAAAAGCCCCACGTTGCAGTCCCATCGTCCCTGCATCCTCAAAAAGTACTGGTCTGGGCCGCCATTTCTTCCAAAGGAATCATTGGCCCATTTTTCAGATCCGAAACGATTACTGCATCACGCTATCTGGACATTCTTCGCGAATTTGTGGCGGTACAAACTGCCTTAGACGACACTGCGAACACCTCGTGGTTTATGCAAGATGGTGTCCGGCCACATCGCACGGCCGACGTCTTTAATTTCCTGAATCAATATTTCGATGATCGTGTGATTGCTTTGGGCTATCCGAAAAATACAGGAGGCGGCGTGGATTGGCCTCCCTATTCGCCAGACATGAACGCCTGTGACTTCTTTCTGTGGGGACACTTGAAAGACCAGGTGTACCGCCAGAATCCAGAAACAATTGAACAGCTGAAGCAGTACATCTCATCTGCATGTGAAGCCATTCCGCCAAACACGTTGTCAAAGGTTTCGCGTAATTTCATTCAGAGACTAGGCCATATTATTGCTACGCATGGTGGATATGTGGAAAATATCGTACTATAGAGTTTCCCAGACCGCAGCGCCATCTGTTGTTGAAAATTGTAACTACTGTAATTTCGAAAGTTTGTCCGCCTGAAAATGTACTGTTGTCCCAAGCATATTGCAACAAACGGTGTATTTCTATCGCTGCTCGTTTAGTTTTTACTGCCGTTTCAAATATACCGGTCATTTTTGAAACACCCTGTATAATACCAGTTGCTGTCCAGCACCAAATAAACTGGAGACAACTGCAGGACCTGTGGGCCAGTGCCACACCTAATATTGAGCTCTGCCGCACCGAATGGCTGCTGTCCGAGGCTCACGTCGCCGGACGCGGCTCGCCACGGCGCGTGCACTGCGGGGGCGCGCCTGCAGCCGCCTCTGGTTCTCCGTTCTCTTCCCTCCCTCGCGCTGCTCGCACCAAATTCAGTCGAAAGACTGGCTGTCGAGAGAACGTAGTGGATCCCCTGCCTTCATGATTTCACTTTGTTTAAATGAGTTACATGTTATAATACCCTTAGAATCTTACAGTCAGAGCGTTTATAAGTTACATTAATTTCCATTAGTTTTTAATGTTTTCACAAAATACACTCTCCTTCCAACGAACATTTATTGCAGAAATAACACTTCTACATCTAGACAAAGTTATAGATGTTTCCTCAATAGTGACCTTTAATATTACATTCATGATTTTACTGAGTAGATTTTCATTCTATACTGTTTACATAAAAATGTGACTGTGGCGTCTCATATGTCCCACATTTTGTTGAATCACCCTAAAAGGATGAACTCGTTACATACTGCCAAAAGATTAAGCCTTTTTCATTTGGATACCACATATTGAAAAACAAAGTTAACCTTACATTAACATGTACAGAAAATACCTGTTCTACAACACTTTTTCAGTTTCGGATTGAAATTCGTTACCTGTATAGTATACATTTATCACAATATGAACTGTTTATTATTTACTTTCAGAAACGTCTATTGCCAAATTGGCCACTGACTGAACACTTGTTAGTACTTTACTCTTCTTTACCTACTAATGAACACTAATAAGTCTACAAACTACATCATACACGTGTAAAATTTACTGAAATAGAACAGTAAACAGGGTAGTGCGTCATAGAGGGCAGTGCGCCATAGAGCATTTCTTGTTGACTTCATTTTCATTTCTTTAATTATGTTCATGGAGAACTAAGTGAGTTTTTCCTTAACCCCCATGGCTTCCACTTTATCAGTCCATCGCGACTCCTTTTTCACAACTTACAACTTAGTATTTTACTTCCTTTCCAAGGTTCCATCATAGAAGCTTAGTCCTTTCTACAATATCTTTATATAACATGTGGTTTCCCTGAAACTTGGAATATTACTTTTTACATTCTTCACTACTGTTAACACATATGAACTTGTACATAATTCTGCAATACTTTAATTAATTACATATTGATTTTCTAGTTTGTCTCCTTCTTTCTTTCCAGACTATATTTTACATCTGACCATTATCGTTTTCAACCAAAATATCATAACTCTTTTTTGATATCAGATATTCTAAGTAATAACCATTGATGTATGGTATTTTTACTATCCTGTATGGTTCATTAGACACAAATTTAAATTATTTTGTCTCAAGATTAATTTCGCTATATTTCTCGTAAGCTCTCACGAGAACCAAATCGGCTACTTTAAATTTTCAAGCTTTAAGTTTTCGTCATGGCAACAAATCCTCTCTGAGATTGCTTTTCCGTCATTTTCCTAAGTAATTATTTCTTCTCGTCCATTGTGAACTCTTTACAAGAGGGAAACTAATAATTTTCTTACAAAACTTTTTTTTTCCTCCGGTTTCAAGATTTCCTAAGGAGTGAATCTTATACTTTCACAGTTTAATCAATTCATTACCTGCTCAGATTCAGTTACGTACTTTCCCCGTGCTCGGCGGTTTCTATGGTAGTACGTTTGACGTAATCATTCAATTTCTCGCATTTTTATCTCTGCCGGATTACTTCACAGATTGTATGTGGTTATATGCAAAAGCTTTACTTCATTGCTCTTTGGTTGATCTAGATTCGGAAAATAGTAGAAAACATCCTTTTGTATACAACTCTTGCTGTTCCCTTCGTCAATGGATACAGTTCGATAGATTTCCACCATCACCAAAACATGCCAAAAATTACCACTGGTTTTCGGTAACGGTCCGAAAATATTCATTGCGACTATATTCAACACTTCATTGGGTTCAATAGTCTGCATAAGACCTCTGCCTGCGACATTTCTCCTTTTTGCTCTTTGGCATATATCACACCATTTTATTGTGACACTCTCCTTACGAGATTATTGAAAGTGATGCATTCTAACTATTTTTCTGCCTACGTTTTGGCTCCGCAATGACCATGAGCCTAATGAAAGTAATCTATCGCTTCTTTTACAAGCTGCTCAGGCCAAAATACTCGCCATACTCTTGTTATGGCTGCCTTCTGCAAATACAGTACTCCCTTATATATTCCGTGTCAAGCCCTAATATTAGTGGCATCGGTATCGTCAATTTTGACCTTTACTGATTTCAATGCCTTATCGACACTTTCATAGTGCTTCATATTTTTGCGAACAGCTCTTATTACATTTTTACCTTATACATCATTGAAGTAGCAAATCTTGAATGTAGCATCATTCTCTTCAGCTTATTTGGTACCTCTGCATTTTTGGGTAACTGAGATGTCGCATCAGGCATATACTTTTCAGCGCGTCTTTTGTATCTATCCTGTACGTCGTATCGTTGGAGGCACAGTGGCCATCTCGTCCAACGCTGTGTGCCAAGAGCCAGCAGTTAACGAACAATGGTCATATACTGATCTTGTGAAATTTTTTAAGAAGTTCAGCACGACCTGCCTCTGTTTTTACACTCTTAGTTAATGTCCCAACATCAAGAACTACATGCACACTACCATCCTTCTTACCTATCTGAACCAAAGGGTTATTATATGGGCTATTGCTACGAGCTGTCATTCCCGACTCAAGTATTCTAACGATATCCTTCTGACCTTCCGATTTTTTGGGTAATGGAATGGCATAAGGTGGTTTGAGAAAATGTTTATGTGCAATTGCGTTTTAATGATGTTCATAACCTTTTACTTTACCTGGTGTATTAGAAAATACGATTTCATTCGGCATCAATAAACGAGATAACTGGCTGGTCAAGCTGTCAGCGGGCCTTTGCTGAGGTCACAGGAATACTGCCATCAGATGGGGCGGGGAGTTCGGTGCTTCATCTGCAGATCAGGTCGCGGCAATAATGGGCTTAACAAACAAGTTTCTGGGAAGGGCATCCGCAGTTCAGAGACACACCACATCGTTCTGTTAGCAGTGTGTCGGAAGTATGCGTATGATACGGGATTTTAAGTTTTAGTTACACCGGTTTTATACAGCGGGTGCCTGCCAAAGCCTGTAGTATATTCTAGTGGACACTATCTGGCCTGGCTCATTAAGCCTCCATGCTGTCTATATTAGGACAAGCACCTTCTGGGGAGTACTCACTTTTATAATGACAACCTACCAGTGTGATGTGACCCTCAACACGGCTAACTTCTTTAAGGTTGGGACTCCGTAACTGTTCATGTGCATTATGATAAGAAAAAAATTATAAATCTGAAGCTGCATCTATTCGAACGTTAAACCGGTACTTAACAATAAAACACCTTGATACAGATATAAGGCTTTTGGCAAAACTTCAGCATTCTTGACTTTTTAAATTGTTATAATTACATTACTTTGTGTGTTATTTTTAGAGTTGAGTGTTTTCCATTGTTGTCCATAATATGCCCAGTAGATTTGACTGTTCACCACAGTGGGGTCATATATTGGTTGAAAAGAGTCGAGACAATAATGTCAGTGGTAACGCAAGTCAGATTTGGCACTGCGAGAGGGCTGCATCTGAAACAGCACGTAGGGTATTCGGTTTCCTACCTTCACCGGAACTGTGTAGATCTTGACAGGCCACGGTACTTGTCTGATGCATTTGCACCGAACAGGGCAGAGGTCAAGTCCAGCCTGTGAGCAGAAATAGGCATCTCAGATAACGTCGAGTTCGCATGCCCAGGAAGAAGTCGTCTTCGAGGAGAGGTGAATCATAACAATGCAAGACATATACGAAGGCTTGCGTGATGTAGGAGAGTTTAAGAGGTTAAGTGATTTAACAGAGATCACTTCAGCCCAAGCCCAGCAGATATACCAGAGAGAAGCGCTGCGGCATGGCGAAAGGCGGGAGAGAAAAGCCAGGTGTGTGCTGTGAGGAGGAAGCGACATTGTCCCACGAATTACGCCACTGGCGACCTGGCCAGCCTCTGGTTCGAGCCTGTCTTCTTTTGGTCTAGATTTAATAGCGTCTGTGACTAGGAAGGTTACAGAGGGAAGAAAATGGTGGAGGTGGAAGTCTTGCTCACCTAGCGAAATCAAGGGATATGCTGTAGTCAACGGACAAGTAATGAAATAAATTTATTCCGAGGTAGTTTTTATAATTGTAAATAATGAAAATCTATAGTATAGTAATTGTCCTAGTCGAGTTAAAGTCTTTTGTAATTAGGTAAGAGAAAGTGACGTTGGGGTTAGGCCTTAGAACCCGGCACACTTGACGCGTAGTCGTATGTCTGGATACTTGTTTTGCTGATAATTAGCCTGTTTCCTAGTTCAAGCATCGTTTGTGACTTTTCTGTACCATTTTGCAGGATCGTCTCAGGCACTAGACGTATGTGGCGGCCACTGACATCGCGCGTGGCGTTGAGAATGGTCCTCCTGAACCCATCGATTCCATATTAGAATTCCTTTCGTGAGATCCTGAGCGCGTTTACTGTGGAATC